>NC_092045.1:56718281-56745894 GCF_003086295.3 Arachis hypogaea
AATTAAATTTAAATTAAAAATTAATTTTATTAAAATAAAAAAAATAAAATAAAGTCAGTAATATTAGGAAGAAAAAAAAAGATAAAACTTTTTGTTTTTAAATTTTGAAACTAAAAAAATTATTTTTTACTAGAAGTAGAAAAATAAAGAATTTCAACAATCCCCAATAATAAAAAATTTAAAAAGTTTAAATTTTTAAAATTAATTTATTTTATATCTGTGAAAAATAGCATTATCTGGTGAATAAAAGAATATATTCTTGAAAAAAAAATTTAGGATTTCAAAAGACAAAATTTATCATTTTTAAATTTTTAAATTTAAAAATTTAATTTTTATTAAAATAAAAAATAAAATAAAGTCAGTAATATTAGGAAACAAAAAAAAGATGAAAACTTTTTTTTTTAATTTTGAAACTAAAAAATTATTTTTTTACTAAGAAGTAGAAAATAAAGAATTTCAACAATCCCAATAATAAAAATTTAAAAAGTTTAAATTTTTAAAATTAATTTATTTATATATGTGAAAAATACATTATCTGGTGAATAAAAAATATATTCTTGAAAAAAAATAGGATTTCAAAAGACAAAATTTATCATTCTTTAAATTTTTAAATTTAAAAATTTAATTTTTTATTTAAAATACAAAAATAAAATAAAGTCCAGCAATATTAGGAAGACAAAAAAAGACGAAAACTTTTTATTTTTAAATTTTGAAACTAAAAAATTATTTTTTACAAGAAGTAAAAAATAAAGAATTTTAACAATACCCAATATTAAAAAATTTAAAAGTTTAAATTTTTAAAATAACTTATTCTATATTTGTGAAAAAATAGCGTTATTCAGTGAATAAAAAATATATTCTTGCAAAAAATTTAGGATTTCAAAAGACAAAATTTATCATTTTTTTGAATTTTTAAATTAAAAATTTAATTTTTTATTTAAAATAAAAAAATAAAATAAAGTCCAGTAATATTAGGAAGACAAAAAAAGATGAAAACTTTTTGTTTTTAAATTTTGAAACTAAAAAAATTATTTTTTTACTAAGAAGTAGAAAAATAAAGAATTTCAACAATCCCCAATAATAAAAAATTTAAAAAGTTTAAATTTTTAAAATTAATTTTTTTATATCTGTGAAAAAATAGCATTATCTGGTGAATAAAAAATATATTCTTGAAAAAAAATTTAGGATTTCAAAAGACAAAATTTAACATTCTTTAAATTTTTAAATTTAAAAATTTAATTTTTAGTTAAAATAAAAAAATAAAATAAAGTCAGTAATATTAGGAAGAAAAAAAAAGATAAAACTTTTTTTTTTAAATTTTGAAACTAAAAAAATTATTTTTTTACTAGAAGTAGAAAAATAAAGAATTTCAACAATCCCAATAATAAAAAATTTAAAAAGTTTAAATTTTTAAAATTAATTTATTTTATATTGTGAAAAATAGCATTATCTGGTGAATAAAAAATATATTCTTGAAAAAAAATTTAGGATTTCAAAAGACAAAATTTATCATTCTTTAAATTTTTAAATTTAAAAATTTAATTTTTATTAAAATAAAAAATAAAATAAAGTCTAGTAATATTAGGAAACAAAAAAAGATGAAAACTTTTTGTTTTTAAATTTTGAAACTAAAAAATTATTTTTTTACAAGAAGTAGAAAAATAAAGAATTTAACAATCCCAATAATAAAAAATTTAAAAAGTTTAAATTTTTAAAATTAATTTATTTATATTGTGAAAAAATACATTATCTGGTGAATAAAAAATATATTCTTGAAAAAAAATAGGATTTCAAAAGACAAAATTTATCATTTTTAATTTTTAAATTTAAAAATTTAATTTTTTATTTAAAATACAAAAATAAAATAAAGTCCAGCAATATTAGGAAGACAAAAAAAAGATGAAAACTTTTTATTTTTAAATTTTGAAACAGAAAAATTATTTTTTACCAAGAAGTAGAAAAATAAAGAATTTAAAAATTGAATAAAAAAAATTTAAGAAATTTAATTTTTTAAATTAATTATTCTATATTTGTAAAAAATAGCATTTCTAGTGAATAAAAAATATATTCTTGAAAAAAATTTAGGATTTCAAAAACAAAATTTATCATTTTTTTAATTTTATAAATTTATTTTTTATTTAAAATAGAAAATAAAATAAAGTCCAGTAATATTAGGAAGCAAAAAAAAGATGAAAACTTTTTATTTTTAAATTTTGAAACTAAAAAATTATTTTTTACCAAGAAGTAGAAAAATAAAGAATTTTAACAATACCCAATAATAAAAAATTTAAAAAGTTTAAATTTTAAAATTAATTATTCTATATTTGTGAAAAAATAGCGTTATCGGTGAATAAAAAATATATTCTTGAAAAAAAATTAGGATTTCAAAAGACAAAATTTATCATTTTTTAATTTTAAATTTAAAATTTATTTTTTATTTAAAATAGAAAAATAAAATAAAGTCCAGCAATATTAGGAAGACAAAAAAAAGATGAAAACTTTTTATTTTTAAATTTTGAAATAGAAAAATTATTTTTTACCAAGAAGTAGAAAAATAAAGAATTTAAAAATTCCAATAATAAAAAATTTAAGAAATTTAATTTTTAAATTAATTATTCTATATTTGTGAAAAAATAGCATTTCTAGTGAATAAAAGAATATATTCTTGAAAAAAATTTAGGATTTCAAAAACAAAATTTATCATTTTTTTAATTTTATAAATTTATTTTTTATTTAAAATAGAAAATAAAATAAGTCCAGTAATATTAGGAAGCAAAAAAAAGATGAAAACTTTTTATTTTTAAATTTTGAAACTAAAAAATTATTTTTTACCAAGAAGTAGAAAATAAAGAATTTTAACAATACCCAATAATAAAAAATTTAAAAGTTTAAATTTTAAAATTAATTATTCTATTTTGTGAAAAAATAGCGTTATTCGTGAATAAAAAATATATTCTTAAAAAAATTAGGATTTCAAAAGACAAAATTTATCATTTTTTAATTTTAAATTTAAAATTTATTTTTTATTTAAAATAAAAATAAAATAAAGTCCAGCAATATTAGGAAGACAAAAAAAAGATGAAAACTTTTTATTTTTAAATTTTAAACAGAAAAATTATTTTTTACCAAGAAGTAGAAAAATAAAGAATTTAAAAATGAATAATAAAAAAATTTAAGAATTTAATTTTTAAATTAATTATTCTATATTTGTGAAAAAATAGCATTATCTGTGAATAAAAAATATATTCTTGAAAAAAATTTAGGATTTCAAAGACAAAATTTATCATTTTTTTATTTTTAAATTTATAAATTTATTTTTTATTTAAAATACAATAATAAAATAAAGTCCAGTAATATTAGGAAGCAAAAAAAAGATGAAAACTTTTATTTTTAAATTTTGAAACTAAAAAAATTATTTTTTTACCAAGAAGTAGAAAAATAAAGAATTTTAACAATACCCAATAATAAAAAATTAACAAGTTAAATTTTTAAAATTAATTTATTCTATATTTGTGAAAAAATAGCGTTACTTGTGAATAAAAAATATATTCTTAAAAAAAATTAGGATTTCAAAAGACAAAATTTATCATTTTTTAATTTTAAATTTAAAATTTATTTTTTATTTAAAATAGAAAATAAAATAAAGTCCAGCAATATTAGGAAGACAAAAAAAGATGAAAACTTTTTATTTTTAAATTTTGAAACAGAAAAATTATTTTTTACCAAGAAGTAGAAAAATAAAGAATTTAAAAATTCAATAATAAAAAATTTAAAAATTTAATTTTTAAATTAATTATTCTATATTTGTGAAAAAATAGCATTATCTGTTGAATAAAAGAATATATTGAAAAAAATTTAGGATTTAAGAGACAAAATTTATCATTTTTTTATTTTTAACTTTAAAATTTATTTTTTATTTAAATAGAAAAATAAAATAAAGTCCAGTAATATTAGGAAGCAAAAAAAAGATGAAAACTTTTATTTTTAAATTTTGAAACTAAAAAAATTATTTTTTACAAGAAGTAGAAAAATAAATAATTTTAACAATACCCAATATAAAAAAATTTAAAAAGTTTAAATTTTTAAAATTAACTTATTCTATATTTGTGAAAAAATAGCGTTATTCAGTGAATAAAAAAATATATTTTGCAAAAAATTTAGGATTTCAAAAGACAAAATTTATCATTTTTTTGAATTTTTAAATTTAAAAATTTAATTTTTTATTTAAAATAAAAAATAAAATAAAGTCAAGTAATATTAGGAAGACAAAAAAAGATGAAAATTTTTGTTTTTAAATTTGAAACTAAAAAAATTATTTTTTACTAAGAAGTAGAAAAATAAAGAATTTCAACAATCCCCAATAATAAAAAATTTAAAAAGTTTAAATTTTTAAAATTAATTTATTTTATATTGTGAAAAAATAGCATTATCTGGTGAATAAAAGAATATATTCTTGAAAAAAAATTAGGATTTCAAAAGACAAAATTTATCATTCTTTAAATTTTTAAATTTAAAAATTTAATTTTTTAGTTAAAATAAAAAATAAAATAAAGTCCAGTAATATTAGGAAGACAAAAAAAGATGAAAACTTTTTATTTTTAAATTTTGAAACAAAAAAATTATTTTTTTTACCTAAAAGAATATATTCTTGAAAAAAAATTTAGGATTTCAAAAGACAAAATTTATCATTCTTTAAAATTTTTAAATTTAAAAATTTAATTTTTTAGTTAAAATAAAAAAATAAAATAAAGTCCAGTAATATTAGGAAGACAAAAAAAAGATGAAAACTTTTTATTTTTAAATTTTGAAACAAAATTTTTTTTTTCACCAAGAAGTAGAAAAATAAAGAATTTTAACAATGCCCAATAATAAAAAATGTAAAAAGTTTAAATTTTTAAATTAATTTATTCTATATTTGCGAAAAAATAATGTTATACGGAGAATAAAAAAATATATTCTGAAAAAAAGTTTAGGATTTCAAAAGGCCAAATTTATCATTTTTTTAATTTTTAAACTTAAAAATTTAATTTTTTATTTAAAATTAAAAAATAAAATAAAGTCCAGCAATATTAGGAAGACAACAAAAATGATGAAAACTTTTTATTTTTAAATTTTGAAACTAAAAAGATTATTTTTTTACCAAGAAGTAGAAAAATAAAGAATTTTAACAATACCCAATTATAAAAAAATTTCAAAAGTTTGAATTTTTAAAATTAATTTATTCTATATTTGTGAAAAAATAGCATTGTCTAGTGAATAAAAGAATATATTCTTGAAAAAAAACTTTAGGATTTCAAAATACAAAATTTATCATTTTTTTGAATTTTTAAAATTAAAAATTTAATTTTTATTTAAAATACAAAAATAAAATAAAGTCCAGCAATATTAGGAAGACGAAAAAAAGATGAAAACTTTTTATTTTTAAATTTTGAAACAAAAAAGATTATTTTTTTACCAAGAAGAAGAAAAATAAAGAATTTTAAAAATATCCAATAATAAAAAATTTAAGAAGTTTAAATTTTTTAAATTAATTTATTCTATATTTGTGAAAAAATAGTATTATCCGATGAATAAAAAAAATTCTTGAAAAAAAATTTTGGACTTCAAAAGACAAAATTTTTCATTTTTTTGAATTTTTAAACTTAAAAATTTAATTTTTTATTTAAAATAGAAAAATAAAATAAAGTCCAGCAATATTTTGAAACAAAAAAAAGATGAAAACTTTTTATTTTTAAATTTTGGAACTAAAAAAATTATGTTTTTACCAAGAAGTTGAAAAAAAGGAATTTTAACAATACCCAATAATAAAAAATTTAAAAAGTTTAAATTTTTAAAATTAATTTATTCTATATTTGTGAAAAATTAGCGTTATTTGGTGAATAAAAAAATATATTCTTGAAAAAAATTTACGATTTCAAAAGGCAAAATATTTTTTTGAATTTTTAAATTAAAAATTTAATTTTTATTTAAAATACGAAAATAAAATAAAGTCCAGCAATATTAGGAAGACAAAAAAAGACGAAAACTTTTTATTTTTAAATTTTGAAACTAAAAAAATTATTTTTTACAAAGAAGTAGAAAAATAAATAATTTTAACAATACCCAATATTAAAAAAATTTAAAAAGTTTAAATTTTTAAAATTAACTTATTCTATATTTGTGAAAAAATAGCGTTATTCAGTGAATAAAAAAATATATTCTTGCAAAAAATTTAGGATTTCAAAAGACAAAATTTATCATTTTTTTGAATTTTTAAATTTAAAAATTTAATTTTTTATTTAAAATAAAAAATAAAATAAAGTCAAGTAATATTAGGAAGACAAAAAAAAGATGAAAATTTTTGTTTTTAAATTTTGAAACTAAAAAAATTATTTTTTACTAAGAAGTAGAAAAATAAAGAATTTCAACAATCCCCAATAATAAAAAATTTAAAAAGTTTAAATTTTTAAAATTAATTTATTTTATATCTGTGAAAAAATAGCATTATCTGGTGAATAAAAGAATATATTCTTGAAAAAAAATTAGGATTTCAAAAGACAAAATTTATCATTCTTTAAATTTTTAAATTTAAAAATTTAATTTTTAGTTAAAATAAAAAATAAAATAAAGCCAGTAATATTAGGAAGACAAAAAAAGATAAAAACTTTTTATTTTTAAATTTTGAAAAAAAAATTATTTTTTTTACCTAAAAGAATATACTCTTGAAAAAAAATTTAGGATTTCAAAAGACAAAATTTATCATTCTTTAAAATTTTTAAAATTTAAAAATTTAATTTTTTAGTTAAAATAAAAAATAAAATAAAGTCCAGTAATATTAGGAAGACAAAAAAAGATGAAAACTTTTTATTTTTAAATTTTGAAACAAAAAAATTTTTTTTTACCAAGAAGTAGAAAAATAAAGAATTTTAACAATGCCCAATAATAAAAAATGTAAAAAGTTTAAATTTTTTAAATTAATTTATTCTATATTTGCGAAAAAATAATGTTATATGGAGAATAAAAAAATATATTCTTGAAAAAAAATTTAGGATTTCAAAAGGCCAAATTTATCATTTTTTTAATTTTTAAACTTCAAAATTTAATTTTTTATTTAGATTTAAAAAATAAAATAAAGTCCAGCAATATTAGGAAGACAACAAAAATGATGAAAACTTTTTATTTTTAAATTTTGAAACTAAAAAGATTATTTTTTACCAAGAAGTAGAAAAATAAAGAATTTTAACAATACCCAATTATAAAAAATTTCAAAAGTTTGAATTTTTAAAATTAATTTATTCTATATTTGTGAAAAAATAGCATTATCTAGTGAATAAAAGAATATATTCTTGAAAAAAAACTTTAGGATTTCAAAATACAAAATTTATCATTTTTTTGAATTTTTAAATATTAAAAATTTAATTTTTTATTTAAAATACAAAAATAAAATAAAGTCCAGCAATATTAGGAAGACGAAAAAAAGATGAAAACTTTTTATTTTTAAATTTTGAAACAGAAAAGATTATTTTTTTACCAAGAAGAAGAAAAATAAAGAATTTTAAAAATATCCAATAATAAAAAAATTTAAGAAGTTTAAATTTTTAAATTAATTTATTCTATATTTGTGAAAAAATAGTATTATCCGATGAATAAAAAAAATTCTTGAAAAAAAATTTGGACTTCAAAAGACAAAATTTTTCATTTTTTTGAATTTTTAAACTTAAAAATTTAATTTTTTATTTAAAATAGAAAAATAAAATAAAGTCCAGCAATATTTTGAAGACAAAAAAAAGATGAAAACTTTTTATCTTTAAATTTTGAAACTAAAAAAATTATGTTTTTACCAAGAAGTTGAAAAAAAGGAATTTTAACAATACCCAATAATAAAAAATTTAAAAGGTTTAAATTTTTAAAATTAATTTATTCTATATTTGTGAAAAATTAGCGTTATCTGGTGAATAAAAAAATATATTCTTGAAAAAAAATTTACGATTTCAAAAGGCAAAATTTATCATTCTTTAAAATATTTAAATTTAAAAATTTAATTTTTAGTTAAAATAAAAAAATAAAATAAAGTCCAGCAATATTAGGAAGACAACAAAAATGATGAAAACTTTTTATTTTTAAATTTTGAAACTAAAAAGATTATTTTTTTACCAAGAAGTAGAAAAATAAAGAATTTTAACAATACCCAATTATAAAAAAATTTCAAAAGTTTGAATTTTTAAAATAAATTTATTCTATATTTGTGAAAAAATAGAATTATCTAGTGAATAAAAGAATATATTCTTGAAAAAAAACTTTAGGATTTCAAAATACAAAATTTATCATTTTTTGAATTTTTAAATATTAAAAATTTAATTTTTTATTTAAAATACAAAAATAAAATAAAGTCCAGCAATATTAGGAAGACGAAAAAAAGATGAAAACTTTTTATTTTTAAATTTTGAAACAGAAAAGATTATTTTTTTACCAAGAAGAAGAAAAATAAAGAATTTTAAAAATATCCAATAATAAAAAAATTTAAGAAGTTTAAATTTTTAAATTAATTTATTCTATATTTGTGAAAAAATAGTATTATCCGATGAATAAAAAAAATTCTTGAAAAAAAATTTTGGACTTCAAAAGACAAAATTTTCATTTTTTGAATTTTTAAACTTAAAAATTTAATTTTTTATTTAAAATAGAAAAATAAAATAAAGTCCAGCAATATTTGAAGACAAAAAAAGATGAAAACTTTTTATCTTTAAATTTTGAAACTAAAAAAATTATGTTTTTACCAAGAAGTTGAAAAAAAGGAATTTTACAATACCCAATAATAAAAAATTTAAAAAGTTTAAATTTTTAAAATTAATTTATTCTATATTTGTGAAAAATTAGCGTTATCTGGTGAATAAAAAATATATTCTTGAAAAAAAATTTACGATTTCAAAAGGCAAAATTTATCATTCTTTAAATATTTAAATTTAAAAATTTAATTTTTAGTTAAAATAAAAAATAAAATAAAGTCCAGTAATATTAGGAAGACAAAAAAAGACGAAAACTTTTTATTTTTAAATTTTGAAACTAAAAAATTATTTTTTACTAAGAAGTAGAAAAATAAAGAATTTCAACAATCCCAATAATAAAAAATTTAAAAAGTTTAAATTTTTAAAATTAATTTATTTTATATCTGTGAAAAAATAGCATTATCTGGTGAATAAAAGAATATATTCTTGAAAAAAAATAGGATTTCAAAAGACAAAATTTATCATTCTTTAAAATTTTTAAATTTAAAAATTTAATTTTTTATTTAAAATACAAAAATAAAATAAAGTCCAGTAATATTAGGAAGACAAAAAAAAGACGAAAACTTTTTATTTGTAAATTTTGAAACTAAAAAAATTATTTTTTTACTAAGAAGTAGAAAAATAAATAATTTCAACAATCCCCAATAATAAAAAATTTAAAAAGTTTAAATTTTTAAAATTAATTTATTTTATATCTGTGAAAAAATAGCATTATCTGGTGAATAAATGAATATATTCTTGAAAAAAAAAGTAGGATTTCAAAAGACAAAATTTATCATTCTTTAAAATTTTTAAATTTAAAAATTTAATTTTTAGTTAAAATAAAAAAAATAAAATAAAGTCCAGTAATATTAGAAAGACAAAAAAAAAGATGAAAACTTTTTATTTTTAAATTTTGAAACTAAAAAAATTATTTTTTTACTAAGACGTAGAAAAATAAAGAATTTCAACAATCCCCAATAATAAAAAATTTAAAAAGTTTAAATTTTTAAAATTAATTTATTTTATATCTGTGAAAAAATTGCATTATCTGGTAAATAAAAGAATATATTCTTGAAAAAATATTTAGGATTTCAAAAGACAAAATTTATCATTCTTTAAAATATTTAAATTTAAAAATTTAATTTTTAGTTAAAATAAAAAAATAAAATAAAGTCCAGTAATATTAGGAAGACAAAAAAAAGACGAAAACTTTTTATTTTTAAATTTTGAAACTAAAAAAATTATTTTTTTACTAAGAAGTAGAAAAATAAAGAATTTCAACAATCCCCAATAATAAAAAAATTTAAAAAGTTTAAATTTTTAAAATTAATTTATTTTATATCTGTGAAAAAATAGCATTATCTGGTGAATAAAAGAATATATTCTTGAAAAAAAAAGTAGGATTTCAAAAGACAAAATTTATCATTCTTTAAAATTTTTAAATTTAAAAATTTAATTTTTTATTTAAAATATAAAAATAAAATAAAGTCCAGCAATATTAGGAAGACAAAAAAATAATGAAAACTTTTTGTTTTTAAATTTTGAAACTAAAAAATTATTTTTTTACTAAGAAGTAGAAAAATAAAGAATTTCAACAATTCCCAATAATAAAAAATTTAAAAAGTTTAAATTTTTAAAATTAATTTATTTTATATCTGTGAAAAAATAGCATTATCTGGTGAATAAAAGAATATATTCTTGAAAAAAAAATTAGGATTTCAAACGACAAAATTTATCATTCTTTAAAATTTTTAAATTTAAAAATTTAATTTTTAGTTCAAATAAAAAAATAAAATAAAGTCTAGTAATATTAGGAAGAAAAAAAAGATGAAACTTTTTGTTTTTAAATTTTGAAATAAAAAAATTATTTTTTTACTAGGAAGTAGAAAAATTAAGAATTTCAACAATCCCAAATAATAAAAAATTTAAAAAGTTTAAATTTTTAAAATTAATTTAATTTATATCTGTGAAAAAATAGCATTATCTGGTGAATAAAAGAATATATTCTTGAAAAAAAATTTAGGATTTCAAAAGACAAAATTTATCATTCTTTAAAATTTTTAAATTTAAAAATTTAATTTTTAGTTAAAATAAAAAATAAAATAAAGTCCAGTAATATTAGGAAGACAAAAAAATATGAAAACTTTTTGTTTTTAAATTTTGAAACTAAAAAATTATTTTTTTACTAAGAAGTAGAAAAATAAAGAATTTCAACAATCCCCAATAATAAAAAATTTAAAAAGTTTAAATTTTTAAAATTAATTTATTTTATATTTGTGAAAAAATAGCATTATCTGGTGAATAAACGAATATATTCTTGAAAAAAAATTTAGGATTTCAAAAGACAAAATTTATCATTCTTTAAAATTTTTAAATTTAAAAATTTACTTTTTAGTTAAAATAAAAAAAATAAAATATAGTCTAGTAATATTAGGAAGGAAAAAAAAGATGAAAACTTTTTGTTTTTAAATTTTGAAAATAAAAAAATTATTTTTTTACTAGGAAGTAGAAAAATAAAGAATTTCAACAATCCCCAATAATAAAAAATTTAAAAAGTTTAAATTTTTAAAATTAATTTATTTTATATCTGTGAAAAAATAGCATTATCTGGTGAATAAAAGAATATATTCTTGAAAAAAAATTTAGGATTTCAAAAGACAAAATTTATCATTCTTTAAAATTTTTAAATTTAAAAATTTAATTTTTAGTTAAAATAAAAAATAAAATAAAGTCCAGTAATATTAGGAAGACAAAAAAAATATGAAAACTTTTTGTTTTTAAATTTTGAAACTAAAAAATTATTTTTTTACTAAGAAGTAGAAAAATAAAGAATTTCAACAATTCCCAGTAATAAAAAATTTAAAAAGTTTAAATTTTTAAAATTAATTTATTTTATATCTGTGAAAAAATAGCATTATCTGGTGAATAAAAGAATATATTCTTGAAAAAAAAATTAGGATTTCAAACGACAAAATTTATCATTCTTTAAAATTTTTAAATTTAAAAATTTAATTTTTAGTTCAAATAAAAAATAAAATAAAGTCTAGTAATATTAGGAAGAAAAAAAAAGATGAAACTTTTTGTTTTTAAATTTTGAAAATAAAAAAATTATTTTTTTACTAGGAAGTAGAAAAATAAAGAATTTCAACAATCCCCAATAATAAAAAATTTAAAAAGTTTAAATTTTTAAAATTAATTTAATTTATATCTGTGAAAAAATAGCATTATCTGGTGAATAAAAGAATATATTCTTGAAAAAAAATTTAGGATTTCAAAAGACAAAATTTATCATTCTTTAAATTTTTAAATTTTAAATTTAATTTTTAGTTAAAATAAAAAAATAAAATAAAGTCCAGTAATATTAGGAAGACAAAAAAATATGAAAACTTTTTGTTTTTAAATTTTGAAACTAAAAAATTATTTTTTTACTAAGAAGTAGAAAAATAAAGAATTTCAACAATCCCAATAATAAAAAATTTAAAAAGTTTAAATTTTTAAAATTAATTTATTTTATATCTGTGAAAAAATAGCATTATCTGGTGAATAAAAGAATATATTCTTGAAAAAAATTTAGGATTTCAAAAGACAAAATTTATCATTCTTTAAAATTTTTAAATTTAAAAATTTAATTTTTAGTTAAAATAAAAAAATAAAATAAAGTCCAGTAATATTAGGAAGACAAAAAAAATATGAAAACTTTTTGTTTTTAAATTTTGAAACTAAAAAATTATTTTTTTACTAAGAAGTAGAAAAATAAAGAATTTCAACAATTCCCAATAATAAAAAATTTAAAAAGTTTAAATTTTTAAAATTAATTTATTTTATATCTGTGAAAAAATAGAATTATCTGGTGAATAAAAGAATATATTCTTGAAAAAAAATAGGATTTCAAAAGACAAAAATTTATCATTCTTTAAAATTTTTAAATTTAAAAATTTAATTTTTAGTTAAAATAAAAAAATAAAATAAAGTCTAGTAATATTAGGAAGACAAAAAAAAGATGAAAAATTTTTGTTTTTAAATTTTGAAACTAAAAAATTATTTTTTTACTAAGAAGTAGAAAAATAAAGAATTTCAACAATCCCCAATAATAAAAAATTTAAAAAGTTTAAATTTTTAAAATTAATTTATTTTATATTTGTGAAAACATAGCATTATCTACTGAATAAAAGAATTTATTCTTGAAAAAAAATTTAGGATTTCAAAAGGCAAAATTTATCATTCTTTAAAATTTTTAAATTTAAAAATTTACTTTTTAGTTAAAATAAAAAAAATAAAATAAAGTCTAGTAATATTAGGAAGAAAAAAAAAAGATGAAAACTTTTTGTTTTTAAATTTTGAAACTAAAAAAATTATTTTTTACTAGGAAGTAGAAAAATAAAGAATTTCAACAATCCCCAATAATAAAAAATTTAAAAAGTTTAAATTTTTAAAATTAATTTTTTTATATCTGTGAAAAAATAGCATTATCTGGTGAATAAAAGAATATATTCTTGAAAAAAAAATTTAGGATTTCAAAAGACAAAATTTATCATTCTTTAAAATTTTTAAATTTAAAAATTTAATTTTTTAGTTAAAATAAAAAATAAAATAAAGTCCAGTAATATTAGGAAGACAAAAAAAATGAAAACTTTTTATTTTTAAATTTTGAAACAAAAAAATTATTTTTTTACCAAGAAGTAGAAAAATAAAGAATTTTAACAATGCCCAATAATAAAAAATGTAAAAAGTTTAAATTTTTTAAATTAATTTATTCTATATTTGCGAAAAAATAATGTTATACGGAGAATAAAAAAATATATTCTTGAAAAAAAATTTAGGATTTCAAAAGGCCAAATTTATCATTTTTTGAATTTTAAACTTAAAAATTTAATTTTTTATTTAAAATTAAAAAATAAAATAAAGTCCAGCAATATTTGGAAGACAACAAAAAAGATGAAAACCTTTTATTTTTAAATTTTGAAACTAAAAAGATTATTTTTTTACCAAGAAGTAGAAAAATAAATAATTTTAACAATACCCAATTATAAAAAAATTTCAAAAGTTTGAATTTTTAAAATTAATTTATTCTATATTTGTGAAAAAATATCATTATCTAGTGAATAAAAGAATATATTCTTGAAAAAAAACTTTAGGATTTCAAAATACAAAATTTATCATTTTTTTGAATTTTTAAATATTAAAAATTTAATTTTTTATTTAAAATACAAAAATAAAATAAAGTCCAGCAATATTAGGAAGACGAAAAAAAGATGAAAACTTTTTATTTTTAAATTTTGAAATAGAAAAGATTATTTTTTTACCAAGAAGTAGAAAAATAAAGAATTTTAAAAATATCCAATAATAAAAAAATTTAAGAAGTTTAAATTTTTTAAATTAATTTATTCTATATTTGTGAAAAAATAGTATTATCCGATGAATAAAAAAATATTCTTGAAAAAAAATTTTGGACTTCAAAAGACAAAATTTTTCATTTTTTTGAATTTTTAAAATTAAAAATTTAATTTTTTATTTAAAATAGAAAAATAAAATAAAGACCAGCAATATTTTGAAGACAAAAAAAAAGATGAAAACTTTTTATTTTTAAATTTTGAAACTAAAAAAATTATTTTTTACCAAGAAGTTGAAAAAAAGGAATTTTAACAATACCCAATAATAAAAAATTTAAAAAGTTTAAATTTTTAAAATTAATTTATTCTATATTTGTGAAAAATTAGCGTTATTTGGTGATTAAAAAAATATATTCTTGGAAAAAAATTTACGATTTCAAAAGGCAAAATATATCATTTTTTTGATTTTTTAAATTTAAAAATTTAATTTTTTATTTAAAATACAAAAATAAAATAAAGTCCAGCAATATTAGGAAGACAAAAAAAGACGAAATATAATAGAAATCATAGAATTCATTTTAGAATACTTAATCCCTCCCTTTTCATTTTTTTTTCCAAATTCAAAATTATCAAAATTATATATATAGATTTCTATTATATTAATAGGGAGAATTCGAATTTACAAAGGTGGGAGAGTTTACACACCACCCCTTCTTATTTGAGAATACAATTGGAATACGTAATAAAGCTAGTATATTTATTAAACCTGCACAAATCTAACTTCCGTTGCTATAGCTAGCCATATATCTAGTATCCAGATTAGATACATGTCTCTTCCTTTTATAGCAGTCCTATTTATTCGGTACAGAGCATGTCGTAGTCAATTTTTCAATTTCTATTGAATTTATTTTTTCAAGGAAAACTTCTTTCAATTATGGAAGCACGAGAATCTTATTTCAAATTCTGGTATATACGTATCATATGCGGAATACGGATATGATACCCGATAGATATTATCTCTGTAACTATTTCTAGTTATATTCTAGGGTTTACATATACTGACAGTTACTGTTATAATTAAAATGGAGAAGGTTTTTTGAATAAAAAAAGCAATATTGATAAATTTTGTATCAAATTGCATTTTTTTTTATCTACCAACTGGGTCGTTGCGATTACGGGTTGGATGTCTAATTGTCTAGGCGGTAATGATAGTTTCTTGTACCTGAACCGGTGGCTCACTTTTTCTAAGTAATGGGAAAGAGGACCGAAACATGCCACTAAAAGACTCTACTGAGACAAAGATGGGCTGCCAAGAACGTAGAGGAGGTAGGATGGGTAGTTGGTCAGATCTAGTAAGGATCGTACATGGACGGTAGTTGGAGTCGGCGGCTCTCCTAGGGTTTCCTCATCTAGGATCCTGGGGAAGAGGATCAAGTTGGCCCTTGCGAACAGCTTGATGCACTATCTCCCTTCAACCCTTTGAACGAAATGCGGCAAAAGGAAAGAAAATCCATGGACCGACCTCATCGTCTCCACTCCGTAGGAACTACGAGATCACCCCAAGGACGCCTTCGGCATACAGGGGTCGCGGACCGACCATAGAACCCTGTTCAAAAAGCGGAACGCATTGGCTATCCGCTCTCAGGTTGGGCAGTAAGGGTCGGAGAAGGGCAATCACTCATTCTTAAAACCAGCATTCTTAAGACCAAAGAGTCGGGCGGAAAGGGGGGCCCGAGCCATCAGTGAGATACCACTCTGGAAGAGCTAGAATTCTAACCTTGTGCCAGGACCTACGGGCCAAGGGACAGTCTCAGGTAGATAGTTTCTATGGGGCGTAGGCCTCCCAAAAGGTAACGGAGGCGTGCAAAGGTTTCCTCGGGACAGACGGAGATTGGCCCTCGAGTGCAAAGGCAGAAGGGAGCTTGACTGCAAGACCCACCCGTCGAGCAGGGACGAAAGTCGGCCTTAGTGATCCGATGGTGCCGAGTGGAAGGGCCGTCACTCAACGGATAAAAGTTACTCTAGGGATAACAGGCTGATCTTCCCCAAGAGCTTCCATTTTGCAAATAAGGCATATCCTGTCTAGGCAAAATTTTGGAAACGATACCCTTATTTCCATGTCTCCCGGCCACTTTATCACCTACTTTGATTTCACGTTTCTGCAATATATATATTCTAATAGTTTCTGGATTATAATTGGAACCTCTTTTTTTTTGAATCCATCTTACATCAACAACTCGACCTCTACCGCCTATAGGTAGTTTTAGACAAGTTTCCTTTGAGGAGGATACCTGAATTCCAAGTATAGCTCGTAATAATCTATCTTCCGGGGCATACGAGGATTCTTGTACCATTTGAGGAGTTAATTATGGCGCAATCGCCCGGGAATTGAGACAGTTAAATTTCACTAAAATAGTTTCATTAGCACCTGAGGTATTATAAGAAAAAACATTTTATTATTTAATGAAAATGAAATAGATAAATTAATAAATTATGTCTTACACATATATCTAATTATTAATAAAATTGGATTTCATTTTTTATTTT
Organism: Arachis hypogaea; assembly: GCF_003086295.3. NCBI lineage: Eukaryota > Viridiplantae > Streptophyta > Magnoliopsida > Fabales > Fabaceae > Arachis > Arachis hypogaea. Next base: position 56,734,906 of record NC_092045.1, read on the forward strand.
TTTAATATATATTATTCTTTTTGAATAAAAATAAGTATAAAAATAAATATAGAAATATAAAAAGAAATATATAAATAAGATATTATATAGATATCTTTCTATTAAAGATATATAAATATACTAGATATCTTTCTTTAATTTTAACTAAAATATTCTCAAATTATATTACTCTAATATATATTAGAAAATATAGAACACGGAGCATGCTGATTATATCAAAAGTAAGTAAAGGGTAACATTTATTTTCCTATGGGTAAGGACACCATCGCCGACATAATAACCTCTATACGAAATGCTGACATGAATGGAAGAGGAACGGTTCTAATACCATGTACTAACATTACTGAAAACATTGCTAAAATGCTTTTATGAGAGGGTTTTATTGAAAACGTGAGAAAACATAGGGAAGGGGGAAATCTTTTTTTAGTTTTAACTCTACCATATAGAAGAAATAGAAAAGGATCATCTAAAACGCGTTTGAATTTAAAACGGATCAGTACTCCTGGTCTACGAATCTATTCTAATTATCAACAAATTCCAAGAATTTTAGGGGGGATGGGAATTGTCATTATTTCTACTTCGAGAGGTATAATGACAGATCGAGAGGCTCGATTAGAACGAATCGGCGGAGAAGTTTTATGTTATATATGGTAATCTTTCTGATATCCGAATTATAGAAAAAATTCTATCAATTTTTGTAAAAAAGTAAAGAGACCTTTTCTCGTTCGCGCTACCAGCGGAGCCCGGGCACACTCCGTTCCTTTGATCAAAGAATAATATTCAAAGAATATTTTTGTGAAATTGAAAAAATAAAAAAAATGTTTTCAAAATTCTTCTAATTTTTATGTCTAGGAAACTGGCTTATTTAGTACTTTCTATTTTTTATTACTTTTCTATTTGAATCTTATTTCAAGATTTTTTCTTTTAGTGTCGTTTTTGTTCTATTTTCCTTTCTTTCAGTTAAAAAAAACTCCAAAGTCTACTTTTTTGTAGATCACGGTAAGAGAAAGAGAAATTTCTAATATTTTTTCTATTTACTTTTTCGATATTTTTATCTATCTATCTATCTATCCGAGTAATTAATATTAATTGAATTAAAATATTTTAATTAATATTAAATAAAATAATAGAAATAATAAGAGAAGAGACTGTAAGTGAAAAGTCTCTTTCTCTCAGTCATTAATTGCCGGAAATATACCGAAAGCACCGATAGAAAAAGAAAATATTTGATACGTGAAGCCATGATTTGATGTATTTTTTTATATATCATATCCCATTTTATAGCAACAGCTGGGTTTATTACGGGACAGCTCATCATGTTCATATCGATCTATTATGCGCCTTTGCATCTAGCATTGGGTAGACCTCATATAATAACTGTCATACCTCTACCCTATCTTTTACTTCATTTCTTCGGCAATAATAAAAAAAACTTTTTGAATTATGGGGACAAGAAAAAGAATTCAATACGTAAATTTAGCATTCAAAGAATATTCTTTACTAATCTTATTTTTCAGTTATTTAATCCCCTTGTCTTACCAAGTTTCATATTAGTCAGATTAGTAAACAAATAAAAAAAGAGAGCAAATTACTAAAAGAATGAATAAAAAAGATAATAATAATATATATATATATATATATATATATATATATATATATATATATATGAAGAAATTCGTCCACCCCCAATATATTTTATGGCCTCTCCCATAAAAAAGCTTAAGATACCAATTCCATTTGGAATTGCATCAATTACTTGTCTATCAATATAATGATTTATTTTAGCGAATTTTCTTACATTTGTAATGAAAAAACTTCCATAAAAAGCATCCAGATAACCACGATTAGATGACCAATCATATATGGCATTGATTATTTTTTCTAGAATTTTTGTTTTACGAACATTTTTTTTAAATATATTTTTTAAGTTCAAATTTTGTAAAACCGAATAAACGGGCTTATAGATAAAAGACGCTATAAATATTCCGAAAAAAGACAGACTGACCGAAAAAGTTGCATTTGTTAAAAATTCAAACCAATCGAAAGAATTTTGAAAATTTTGATGCAACAGGTCTATAGAAGGGATTAACAATTTGGATAATATATCCAAATTTGTTCCTTCTTGGCTAAAAGAGATTCCTATTACTCCAACCAACAAAGTAAATAATACTAATATAAACATAGAAAAAAGCATAGTATTGGTGGATTCATGAGGATAAAAAGGAGAAGGCTTTTTAGTATCAAAATGAGTAGTATCAATAAGAAGACGTGTTATGCTTTTGACATTTTGATTAATTCTATGGAAATATGCCCTCTTGTTAAAAAAAAGATATTTCTGGTCATTATTTATTAATGTTAATAAATCTATTAAATAAAATCTTTTGTTTACTTTTTGTTTTCTTTCTTTACCCCACAAAGATATTGAATATAATGAATTTTTTTTTTGCCATTGAGATTTTGAAAATGAATATTGAAATATCCTTCAAAAACAAGTAAATAGATGCGAAACATATAAAATGCGGTTAATCTAGCTGTAAAATAAGCTAATATTGCAAAAATTGGTGAATACAACCAACTATCATTAAGAATCAGATCTTTGGACCAAAAACAAGCAAAGGGTGGAATACCACAAAGAGAGAGCGTACCTATTAAAAAAGCTGTTTTTGTAATTGGCGTAAAATACTTTTTCTTGATAATTGTGATCCATTGGACAGAGATCCAATTTTTAATTTTTTTTATTCCTTTGAATCTTTTTTTAACCTTTCGGGTTGTATCAAAATACTACTGTGTCGGTATACCTTATCCATTTCGCCAGGAAAATAGATATCCCCAGAAAATATTTGTAATTCAATCTTTTTTTTCTTCTCCATTCGCACCAATCCGCCTACTCGACTTTTTATATTAAAAGTGATTGGTGTATTTGTTTCAATAATACTGTTGTTCCTTACCATTATGGAAGAAGGTTATTTTTAAATTTTGAAACTAAAAAAATTATTTTTTACAAAGAAGTAGAAAAATAAAGAATTTTAACAATACCCAATATTAAAAAAATTTAAAAAGTTTAAATTTTTAAAATTAACTTATTCTATATTTGTGAAAAAATAACGTTATTCAGTGAATAAAAAAATATATTCTTGCAAAAAATTTAGGATTTCAAAAGACAAAATTTATCATTTTTTTGAATTTTTAAATTTAAAAATTTAATTTTTTATTTAAAATAACAAAATAAAATAAAGTCCAGTAATATTAGGAAGACAAAAAAAAAGTTGAAAACTTTTGTTTTTAAATTTTGAAACTAAAAAAATCATTTTTTTACTAAGAAGTAGAAAAATAAAGAATTTCAACAATCCCCAATAATAAAAAATTTAAAAAGTTTAAATTTTTAAAATTAATTTATTTTATATCTGTGAAAAAATAGCATTATCTGGTGAATAAAAGAATATATTCTTGAAAAAAAAATTAGGATTTCAAAAGACAAAATTTATCATTCTTTAAAATTTTTAAATTTAAAAATTTAATTTTTAGTTAAAATAAAAAAAATAAAATAAATTCTAGTAATATTTGGAAGAAAAAAAAATATGAAAACTTTTTGTTTTTAAATTTTGAAACTAAAAAAATTATTTTTTTACTAGGAAGTAGAAAAATAAAGAATTTCAACAATCCCCAATAATAAAAAATTTAAAAAGTTTAAATTTTTAAAATTAATTTATTTTAAATCTGTGAAAAAATAGCATTATCTGGAGAATCAAAGAATATATTCTTGAAAAAAAATTTAGGATTTCAAAAGACAATTTATCATTCTTTAAAATTTTTAAATTTAAAAATTTAATTTTTATTTAAAATAAAAAATAAAATAAAGTCTAGTAATATTAGGAAGACAAAAAAAAGATGAAAACTTTTTGTTTTTAAATTTTGAAACTAAAAAAATTATTTTTTTACTAAGAAGTAGAAAAATAAAGAATTTCAACAATCCGCAATAATAAAAAATTTAAAAAGTTTAAATTTTTAAAATTAATTTATTTTATATCTGTGAAAAAATAGCATTATCTGGTGAATAAAAGAATATATTCTTGAAAAAAAATTTAGGATTTCAAAAGACAAAATTTATCATTCTTTAAAATTTTTTAATTTAAAATTTAATTTTTATTTAAAATAAAAAATAAAATAAAGTCTAGTAATATTAGGAAGACAAAAAAAAGATGAAAACTTTTTGTTTTTAAATTTTGAAACTAAAAAAATTATTTTTTTACTAAGAAGTAGAAAAATAAAGAATTTCAACAATCCCCAATAATAAAAAATTTAAAAAGTTTAAATTTTTAAAATTAATTTATTTTATATCTGTGAAAAAATAGCATTATCTGGTGAATAAAAGAATATATTCTTGAAAAAAAATTTAGGATTTCAAAAGACAATTTATCATTCTTTAAAATTTTTAAATTTAAAAATTTAATTTTTTAGTTAAAATAAAAAATAAAATAATGTCCAATAATATTAGGAAGACAAAAAAAAGATGAAAACTTTTTATTTTTAAATTTTGAAACAAAAAAATTATTTTTTTACCAAGAAGTAGAAAAATAAAGAATTTTAACAATGCCCAATAATAAAAAATGTAAAAAGTTTAAATTTTTTAAATTAATTTATTCTATATTTGCGAAAAAATAATGTTATACGGAGAATAAAAAAATGTATTCTTGAAAAAAAATTTAGGATTTCAAAAGGCCAAATTTATCATTTTTCGAATTTTTAAACTTAAAAATTTAATTTTTTATTTAAAATTAAAAACTAAAATAAAGTCCAGCAATATTAGGAAGACAACAAAAAAGATGAAAACCTTTTATTTTTAAATTTTGAAACTAAAAAGATTATTTTTTTACCAAGAAGTAGAAAAATAAATAATTTTAACAATACCCAATTATAAAAAATTTCAAAAGTTTGAATTTATAAAATTAATTTATTCTATATTTGTGAAAAAATATCATTATCTAGTGAGTAAAAGAATATATTCTTGAAAAAAAAACTTTAGGATTTCAAAATACAAAATTTATCATTTTTTTGAATTTTTAAATATTAATAATTTAATTTTTTATTTAAAATACAAAAATAAAATAAAGTCCAGCAATATTAGGAAGACGAAAAAAAGATGAAAACTTTTTATTTTTAAATTTTGAAATAGGAAAGATTATTTTTTTACCAAGAAGTAGAAAAATAAAGAATTTTAAAAATATCCAATAATAAAAAATTTAAGAAGTTTAAATATTTTAAATTAATTTATTCTATATTTGTGAAAAAATAGTATTATCCGATGAATAAAAAAATATTCTTGAAAAAAATTTTGGACTTCAAAAGACAAAATTTTTCATTTTTTTGAATTTTTAAAATTAAAAATTTAATTTTTTATTTAAAATAGAAAAATAAAATAAAGACCAGCAATATTTTGAAGACAAAAAAAAAGATGAAAACTTTTTATTTTTAAATTTTGAAACTAAAAAAATTATTTTTTTACCAAGAAGTAGAAAAATAAAGAATTTCAACAATCCCCAATAATAAAAAATTTAAAAAGTTTAAATTTTTAAAATTAATTTATTTTATATCTGTGAAAAGATAGCATTATCTGGTGAATAAAAGAATATATTCTTGAAAAAAAAATTTAGAATTTCAAAAGACAAAATTTATCATTCTTTAAAATTTTTAAATTTAAAAATTTAATTTTTAGTTAAAATAAAAAAATAAAATAAAGTCCAGTAATATTAGGAAGACAAAAAAATGATGAAAACTTTTTATTTTCAAATTTTGAAACAAAAAAATTATTTTTTTACCAAGAAGTAGAAAAATAAAGAATTTTAACAATGCCCAATAATAAAAAATGTAAAAGGTTTAAATTTTTTAAATTAATTTATTCTATATTTGCAAAAAAATAATGTTATACGGAGAATAAAAAAATATATTCTTGAAAAAAAATTTAGGATTTCAAAAGGCCAAATTTATCATTTTTTGAATTTTTAAACTTAAAAATTTAATTTTTATTTAAAATTAAAAAATAAAATAAAGTCCAACAATATTAGGAAGACAACAAAAAATATGAAAACTTTTTATTTTTAAATTTTGAAACTAAAAAGATTATTTTTTTACCAAGAAGAAGAAATATAAAGAATTTTAACAATATCCAATTATAAAAAAATTTAAAAAGTTTGATTTTTTAAAATTAATTTATTCTATATTTGTGAAAAAATAGCATTATCTAGTGAATAAAAGAATATATTCCTGAAAAAAAACTTTAGGATTTCAAAATACAAAATTTATCATTTTTTTGAATTTTTAAATATTAAAAATTTAATTTTTTATTTAAAATACAAAAATAAAATAAAGTCTAGCAATATTAGGAAGACGAAAAAAAGATGAAAACTTTTTATTTTTAAATTTTGAAATAGAAAAGATTATTTTTTTACCAAGAAGTATAAAAATAAAGAATTTTAAAAATATCCAAGAATAAAAATATTTAAGAAGTTTAAAATTTTTTAAATTAATTTATTCTATATTTTTAAAAAAATAGTATTATCCGATGAATAAAAAAATATTCTTGAAAAAAAATTTTGGACTTCAAAAGACAAAAATTTTTAGTTTTTTGAATTTTTAAACTTAAAAAATTTAATTTTTTATTTAAAATAGAAAAATAAAATAAAGTCCAGCAATATTTTGAAGACAAAAAAAAGAAGAAAACTTTTTATTTTTAAATTTTGAAACTAAAAAAATTATTTTTTTACCAAGAAGTTGAAAAAAAGGAATTTTAACAATACCCAATAATAAAAAATTTAAAAAGTTTAAATTTTTAAAATTAATTTATTCTATATTTGTGAAAAATTAGCATTATTTTCTGAATAAAAAAATATATTCCTGAAAAAAAATTTATGATTTCAAAAGGCAAAATATATCATTTTTTTGAATTTTTAAATTTAAAAATTTATTTTTTATTTAAAATACAAAAATAAAATAAAGTCTAGCAATATTAGGAAGACAACAAAAGACGAAAACTTTTTATTTTTAAATTTTGAAACTAAAAAAATTATTTTTTACAAAGAAGTAGAAAAATAAAGAATTTTAACAATACCCAATTTTAAAAATATTTAAAAAGTTTAAATTTTTAAAATTAACTTATTCTATATTTGTGAAAAAATACCGTTATTCAGTGAATAAAAAAATATATTCTTGGAAAAAATTTAGGATTTCAAAAGAAAAAAATTATCGTTTTCTTGAATTTTTAAATTTAAAAATTTAATTTTTTATTTAAAATAAAAAAATAAAATAAAGTCAAGTAATATTAGGAAGACAAAAAAAAAGATGAAAACTTTTTGTTTTCAAATTTTGAAACTAAAAAAATTATTTTTTTACTAATAAGTAGAAAAATAAAGAATTTCAACAATCTCCAATAATAAAAAATTTAAAAAGTTTAAATTTTTAAAATTAATTTATTTTATATCTGTGAAAAGATAGCATTATCTGATGAATAAAAGAATATATTCTTGAAAAAAAAATTTAGAATTTCAAAAGACAAAATTTATCATTCTTTAAAATTTTTAAATTTAAAAATTTAATTTTTAGTTAAAATAAAAAAATAAAATAAAGTCCAGTAATATTAAGAAGACAAAAAAATGTTGCAAACTTTTTATTTCCAAATTTTGAAACAAAAAAATTATTTTTTTTACCAAGAAGTAGAAAAATAAAGAATTTTAACAATGCCCAATAATAAAAAATGTAAAAAGTTTAAATTTTTTAAATTAATTTATTCTATATTTGCAAAAAAATAATGTTATACGGAGAATAAAAAAATATATTCTTGAAAAAAAATTTAGGATTTCAAAAGGCCTAATTTATCATTTTTTGAATTTTTAAACTTAAAAATTTAATTTTTATTTAAAATTAAAAAATAAAATAAAGTCCAACAATATTAGGAAGACAACAAAAAAGATGAAAACTTTTTATTTTTAAATTTTGAAACTAAAAAGATTATTATTTTACCAAGAAGAAGAAAAATAAAGAATTTTAACAATATCCAATTATAAAAAATTTAAAAATTTTGATTTTTTAAAATTAATTTATTCTATATTTGTGAAAAAATAGCATTATCTAGTGAATAAAAGAATATATTCCTGAAAAAAAACTTTAGGATTTCAAAATACAAAATTTATCATTTTTTTGAATTTTTAAATATTAAAAATTTAATTTTTTATTTAAAATACAGGAATAAAATAAAGTCCAGCAATATTAGGAAGACGAAAAAAAGATGAAAACTTTTTATTTTTATATTTTGAAATAGAAAAGATTATTTTTTTACCAAGAAGTAGAAAAATAAAGAATTTTAAAAATATCCAAGAATAAAAATATTTAAGAAGTTTAAAATTTTTTAAATTAATTTATTCGATATTTTTGAAAAAATAGTATTATCCAATGAATAAAAAAATATTCTTGAAAAAAAAATTTGGACTTAAAAAGACAAAATTTTTCAGTTTTTTTAATTTTTAAACTAAAAAATTTAATTTTTTATTTAAAATAGAAAAATAAAATAAAGTCCAGCAATATTTTGAAGACAAAAAAAGATGAAAACTTTTTATTTTTAAATTTTGAAACTAAAAAAATTATTTTTTTACCAAGAAGTTGAAAAAAACGAATTTTAACAATACCCAATAATAAAAAATTTAAAAAGTTTAAATTTTTAAAATTAATTTATTCTATATTTGTGAAAAATTAGCATTATTTTCTGAATAAAAAAATATATTCCTGAAAAAAAATTTATGATTTCAAAAGGCAAAATATATCATTTTTTGAATTTTTAAATTTAAAAATTTATTTTTTATTTAAAATACAAAAATAAAATAAAGTCTAGCAATATTAGGAAGACAAAAAAAGACGAAAACTTTTTATTTTTAAATTTTGAAACTAAAAAAATTATTTTTTACAAAGAAGTAGAAAAATAAAGAATTTTAACAATACCCAATATTAAAAATATTTAAAAAGTTTAAATTTTTAAAATTAACTTATTCTATATTTGTGAAAAAATACCGTTATTCAGTGAATAAAAAAATATATTCTTGCAAAAAATTTAGGATTTCAAAAGAAAAAATTATCATTTTCTTGAATTTTTAAATTTAAAAATTTAATTTTTTATTTAAAATAAAAAATAAAATAAAGTCAAGTAATATTAGGAAGACAAAAAAAAGATGAAAACTTTTTGTTTTTGAATTTTGAAACTAAAAAAATTATTTTTTTACTAAGAAATAGAAAAATAAAGAATTTCAACAATCCCCAATAATAAAAAATTAAATAGTTTAAATCTTTAAAATTAATTTATTTTATATCTGTGAAAAGATAGCATTATCTGGTGAATAAAAGAATATATTCTTGAAAAAAAAATTTAGAATTTCAAAAGACAAAATTTATCATTCTTTAAAACTGTTAAATTTATAAATTTAATTTTTAGCTAAAATAAAAAAATAAAATAAAGTCCAGTAATATTAGGAAGACAAAAAAAATGATGAAAACTTTTTATTTTCAAATTTTGAAACAAAAAAAATTATTTTTTTTACCAAGAAGTAGAAAAATAAAGAATTTTAACAATGCCCAATAATAAAAAATATAAAAAGTTTAAATTTTTTAAATTAATTTATTCTATATTTGCAAAAAAATAATGTTATACGGAGAATAAAAAAATATATTCTTGAAAAAAAATTTAGGATTTCAAAAGGCCAAATTTAACATTTTTTGAATTTTTAAACTTAAAATTTAATTTTTATTTAAAATTAAAAAATAAAATAAAGTCCAACAATATTAGGAAGACAACAAAAAGATGAAAACTTTTTATTTTTAAATTTTGAAACTAAAAAGATTATTTTTTTACCAAGAAGAAGAAAAATAAAGAATTTTAACAATATCCAATTATAAAAAAATTTAAAAAGTTTGATTTTTTAAAATTAATTTATTCTATATTTGTGAAAAAATAGCATTATCTAGTGAATAAAAGAATATATTCCTGAAAAAAAACTTTAGGATTTCAAAATACAAAATTTATCATTTTTTTGAATTTTTAAATATTAAAAATTTAATTTTTTATTTAAAATACAAAAATAAAATAAAGTCCAGCAATATTAGGAAGACGAAAAAAAGATGAAAACTTTTTATTTTTAAATTTTGAAACAGAAAAGATTATTTTTTTCCAAGAAGTAGAAAAATAAAGAATTTTAAAAATATCCAATAATAAAATAATTTAAGAAGTTTAAATTTTTTAAATTAATTTATTCTAATTTGTGAAAAAATAGTATTATCCGATGAATAAAAAAATATTCTTGAAAAAAATTTTGGACTTCAAAAGACAAAATTTTTCATTTTTTTGATTTTTTAAACTTAAAAATTTAATTTTTTTATTTAAAATAGAAAAATAAAATAAAGTCTATCAATATTATGAAGACAAAAAAAAGATGAAAACTTTTTATTTTTAAATTTTGAAATTAAAAATATTATTTTTTTACCAAGAAGTTGAGAAAAAGGAATTTTAACAATACCCAATAATAAAAACTTTAAAAAGTTTAAATTTTTAAAATTAATTTATTCTATATTTGTGAAAAATTAGCGTTATTTGGTGAAGAAAAAATATATTCTTGAAAAAAAATTTACGATTTCAAAAGGCAAAATATTTATATTTTTGAATTTTTAAATTTAAAAATTTAATTTTTATTTAAAATACAAAAATAAAATAAAGTCCAGCAATATTAGGAAGACAAAAAAAAGACGAAAACTTTTTATTTTTAAATTTTGAAACTAAAAAAATTATTTTTTACAAAGAAGTAGAAAATAAAGATTTTAACAATACCAATATTAAAAAATTTAAAAAGTTAAATTTTAAAATTAACTTATTCTATATTGTGAAAAATACGTATTAGTGAAAAAAAAATAAAAAAAAGATTAAAAAAAAAATATATTTTTTAAAATTTAAATTTAAAA
>NC_092045.1:56746894-56771413 GCF_003086295.3 Arachis hypogaea
AATATTGTCAGATTTTATTTTATTTTTCTATTTTAAATAAAAAATTAAATTTTTAAATTTAAAAATTAAAAAATTGATAAATTTTGTCTTTTGAAATCCAAAATTTTTTTTCAAAATATATTTTTTTATTTGCCGAATAATGCTATTTTTTTCACAAATATAGAATAAACTAATTTTAAAAATTTAAATAATGACAAGTCATCTTAGCCTAGTTTTACTAGTCTTTTTCTTTGTTTTCATTAGGTTTTATGCACTTTCGTGCATTCTAAGTAAGTGATTTGGAATGGAAATGCATGACTTCTTTGAATCAAACAACCACCATATAATTGATGCTAAATCATGAGGTTTAGGCTAAATTTAATTGAGTTTTAATGATTTATAAACCTTGTGAATTTGGTGATACTTTGATTGGTTGTTTTGATTAATTGTAGGTGAAGAAAAGAAGAAAAGAAGAAAACGTGGCCTAAGAAGTGTGGCTCAAGGAAGAAAAAGTGTGGCCAAGAAAGGAGGAAGTGTGGCGCAACAAACCATGAAGCTCTCTCCAAGAGCACTAAGCTCACTAAGTAAGCTCTATACTTACTCGCAGGGGACCAAGGCACAATGCTCTGCTCACTTTGCGAGCTGAGCACAATATGAAGCCAAGAAACAAGGAAAGGAAAAACAATACTCAGCTCACCAAGTGAGCATTGTCGAAAGCATTGAAGAAATAATTTAAAGAAAATAAGTTGCAAGTGCATGCTCCAAGACTTGAACCCATGACCAAGGGGGATGAGGGAGGCGCTACTCACAAAGAAAAATAAGCCAAAAATGGCCAAATGCATTCCCCAAGGTTCGAACTCAACACCTCAAGGAAGCAAGGAGCAAGGCACCACAAGAAAACCAAGGAAAAGCCCCAGTGCATGCTTCCCATGAGTTTCGAACCAAGGACCTTCCCTTGGAAGAGCCAATGCTCAGCTCACTTAGTGAGCAGAGCGCTACTTCATGGGCATCACGCGAGCACCAAGACACGGCTAGGAAGGAATGGAGCGCGCATGACACGGTCCAAGGGCAGCGCACAAATTGGCACCAAGGCACCAATGCTCAGCTCATAAGTTGAGCTGAGCATTCCCCTGATGCATTGCACGTTACAAGGGAATCAACACAAGGCCTCAATGCTCAGCTCAACTTGTGAGCTGAGCATCCTCCTGGAACCACATTTTTCATGGGCTGAAAAATCAATCAAAAATCCAATTAAATTCAAATCTTCACCAAATCAAAAGCCCATCCAAATTCCAAAATCCAAGAATAGAAAGTGTATAAATAGGAGCTAGTTTGATGTAATTAAAACCTCTAGACTTTACTTTGAATTTTTCCTTTTAGCTTTCATTTTAATTTTTGAGCTTCTACTTTTGAATTTAGATCTTAGAGAATTGGGAAGGAGAATCGATCTCTCTTCTTCCTTGTTCTTGCTGAACACTCTTTACTTTCATTGCCTTGGATCTTGGTTGAAGAATTGAAGAACTTCTGTTTCAATCTCACCTTGAGATCTCTTCTTTAATTTTCTGCATAATTGAATTTCACTTTCTGTTCATTGCTTCTTCTTCTACTCTTTCAGCAATTTACTTTTCTTTATTTCATTTGCAACTGTTCTTGTTGGATCAAGGAAGGATTTGAGATTTAGACTTGTTATCTAGTCTCTTCCACTCCTGAGATCTTTAACCACTTTTAATTTGCTGCAAATTAAGCATTGCTTTTCTGTTCTAAATTCTTCAAGGCATTTTACTCTTCTATTTGAAATCCACTTCAATTCAATTCATCTTCTGCTTTTCTGTCTGTTGCAATTTACCTTTGCTTGTTTAAATTCTGCAATCCCAACTCCCAATTCCTTTTATGATTCAAGCAATTTACATTTCTTGCACTTTAAGCTTCAGTTATTTACATTTCTTGCAATCTAAGTTTCTATGCTCTACATTACTTGCACTTTAAGATTCAGCTTCTTTACTTTCATTTGCTCTTTAATTTACTACAATTTCCCTTCTCCCTTTACATTTCTAGCAATTTAGCTTCTATCAGTTACAAACTACTCAACCAACATTTGATTTGCTTGACTAAATCAACACTAAACTAAAATTGCTCAATCCTTCAATCCCTGTGGGATCGACCTCACTCATGTGAGTTTTATTACTTGATGCGACCCGGTACACTTGCCGGTAAGTTTTGTGTCGGATAGTTTTCCGCACATCAAGTTTTTGGCGCCATTGCCGGGGATTGAAATAGATTGACAATGATTAAGTGAAGTGTTGGTCTAGATCAAGCACTTTTTCTTTTCTGTTTCTTTAATTTTTGATTAACCCACTAACTGTTTGAAATTTTGTTTAAGCTAACTAAAACTTCACTCTAACAATAGATTGAAGTGTCACTGGTTTTGTGTGTTTCTTGTGTTTTGTTTATATGACAGATACGCGAAGAGTTACACCCACCTTTCATGAACAAGAAGAAGAACCCTTAGGAGAATAAGAAGAGCTGAAAGAGGAAAAAACATTGTTGGAGAGGAGGAGTCAGAAGAAGAATTTCAAGACATGGAGGAACATTCAACCAACCCACCAGGAGGAGCAGCCAATAACAACAACAATCCACCACAGAGGAGAGTTTTGGCTTCCTATACTTTTGTAAATCCTAGACATTGTGGAAGCAGCATCTTAACTCCAAATGTCAATGCAAACAATTTTGAACTAAAGCCACAACTTATCACTCTAGTTCAAAATAATTGCTCTTATGGAGGAGGACCACTTGAAGACCCCAACCAACACTTGTCAACCTTCTTGAGGATCTGTGACACGGTCAAAACCAATGGTGTGCCTCCTGACAACTACAAGCTACTGCTCTTTCCATTTTCTCTCAGAGATAAAGCCACTCAATGGTTGGAATCCTTCCCAAGAGACAGCATCAACAATTGGGATGATTTAGTAACCAAGTTCCTTGCCAAATTTTACCCACCTCAAAGGGTCATTAGGTTGAAGACTGAGGTACAAACATTCACACAAATGGAGGTTGAACCCATTTATGAGGCATGGGAAAGATACAAGGATCTAATCAGGAAGTGTCCTCCTGAAATATTCATTGAATAGGATAAGTTGCAAAATTTTTATGAAGGCTTAACATTGAAATCCCAGGAAGCATTGGATCACTCAGCTGGAGGCTCTTTGCAACTCATGAAAACTGCAGAGGAAGCCCAGAATCTCATTGATATGGTGGCCAACAACCATTACGTCTTTGCTCACCAAAGGCAACGTCAACCATCACAAAGGAAAGGAGTGATGGAATTGGAAGGAGTGGATTCAATCCTAGCTCAAAACAAAATAATGCAACAGCAAATTCAACAACAATTTGAGCAAATGGCCAAGAGGATTGACAATATCCAAGTTGCAGCAGTCAACACAAGCCAACCATCAACCACTTGGGGACAAAATGAAGAAATTCAAGAGGAGCAACAGCAAGAACAAGTCCAGTATATGCACAATCAGAATTCTGGATCAAATGAAGTCTATGGTGATACTTACAATCCCTCTTGGAAAAACCATTCCAACCTCAGATGGGGAGACAACCACAATCAAACTCAGCAGCCATGGCAAAGGAACTCAACTCAAAACAATTGGAAAAACACAAACCACAACAACCAGCCGAATACTAACCAAAACACATATAGAAAACCACAAAATACTTACCCCAACTCTAACCATCATCCATCCAACAACCAAGTCTCCAATCAGAATACTTACCATCAATCATCAACACCCCACAACCAACCAATCTCACAAGACTCTCAGAGAATCACTAATCTGGAGATGCTCATGGAGAAGGTGATGAAGAACCAAGAATTGACCACAAAGAACTAGGAAGCCTCCATGAAGAACCTAGAGAGGCAGATTGGGCAAATCTCCAAGCAGATTTCTGTTGAGAGACCATCAAGCTCACTACCAAGTAACACCATTCCTAATCCAAAAGAGGAGTGCAAGGCAATACAGCTAAGGAGTGGAAAAATCCTGGTGAAAAATGAAGAAGCTACTAAGAAGCCAAAGGAAAGTGACGAGAAACAAGCTGAAGAAGAGACAGCCAACGAGGAAGATGTAACAGCAAGCAAGCAGCCTCAAAATCAGCCTCAAGAAAAGGGAGACCAGGCACCAAAATTAAGAAAAGAGAAGGAAGCAATGGGAGAGTCAACGAAGGAACAGAGGTAGGGAGTGAACTTCACACCACCTTTGCCATATCCTCAAAGGTTCAACAAGGAGACTAGGGACCAACACTTTCTAAAATTTCTTGAAGTTTTCAAGAAGTTGGAGATCAATATTCCCTTAGCTGAAGTACTTGAGCAAATGCCCCTGTATGCAAAGTTCTTGAAAGAAATTATCAACAAGAAGAGGAGTTGGCAAGTTAATGAAACTGTGCTGCTTATTGAGGAATGCAGGGCACTAATCCAGAAGGGACTTCCTCCTAAACTTGAAGACCCTGGAAGTTTCTTTCTACCCTGCGCCATTGGTAGTATGACCATCAACAAGGCGATGTGTGACTTAGGAGCTAGTATCAATCTAATGTCTTCCTCTCTAGTGAAAAAGTTGTGCATAAAAGAGGTGAAACCAGTACAAATGTCTCTAGAATTGGTGGACAAGTCAGTGATATGTCCTAGAGGTGCGATTGAGAACCTTCTAGTCAAAGAAGACAGATTCATCTTCCCTGCAGATTTTGTGATCTTAGATTCAGATCAGGATGAAGGTGACTCCATTATACTGGGAAGGCCATTCTTGGCCACTGCTAGAGCCATTATAGACGTAGAACAAGGAGAATTAACCCTCAGAATGCATGATGAAAGTGTCACCCTGAGTGTATTGCCAGAAACACAGTTCAGTAAGGAAAAGAAGGATGGTACGCAAACTGACAAAGAAAATCTGCAATGGAAGGAGGGAATCAACAAGACAAACAACAGCGGCCTTCCCAAGCAAGAGATAAATGATACAACAGGTCACAAAGAGAAAGGGACTGTTGTCAAAGAAGAAGTTCAAGAGGACATTGGAGTATTGGCAACTAAAAAAAGAAATCTCAAAAGGAAGCCTGTTGTCAAAGAAGAAGGGTTAACAAAAAGAAGGAAGAAAAACAAAAACAGAATCAAAAAGGGTTGGAAGAACAAAAAAATTCCAACAGAAGGGCTTTCCAAAGATGACAAAGTGCAATTGGTCTATCAACAACTGGGAGCAAATCAACAGACTGATGACTACTATACTGTGAGCAAAATACTCTCACTAGAGCATGCTGAAATAGAGCACCAAGGAACAAAGAAGAAGCTCACAATCAGAGGGGACAAGTTGAGGCATTACAGTCATCAACCACCTTAAAAGAGGGAGTCAATGTCAAGCTAGTGACAATAAAAGAGCGCTTGTTGGGAGGCAACCCAACCTGAGGTAGTTTTATTTTTATAAGCTTTTCAATAAAAAGGTTGTATGATTTGTATGTATTGCAAGGAGCTAAGTTTGGTGTTTTACACCAAAACAAATTAAGAAGAGAATGAAGCATTCTAAGTTTGGTGTCCCACCAAAATTTGATCTGAAAACACATTCTCACTTTCTGCCTAATGCCAGCCCCAAGCAACCAGATAAATCATTTAACCATTTAGCTTTTCATAGCTACATAACCTTTGGCAAGGCTAAGAGAATCTATAATTGGTTAACTTGTTGCATCAGAGGCAGTGGCAAGGAATTGAGTTTGGTGTTCCCACACCAAATTAAATCCAAGAGACACACTCAATTTATGCATACTAACCACTCATTTAAGGGCTTGAGAAGCAAGCAACTTTTGAGAGTTATGCAGGAAATTAGCCAACAATTGAAGACAATTTGCATTGTGACTCAAAGGGATACAACAAGAGGAAGAATGAAAAGCTACAACCCAAAATGTTGTATCTACACTTGATCCTTGTTGTTGTTTAATGATTTAATTCAGAGAGCCCTTTATGTCTGGCTGAAATGATTATTTAGTTGCTAGTGGAAGTACATGTTGAAAAAGAAAGCTATCTGCACATTTTTTTTTGCTTGAAAGTTATCTGCATAATAATTGTCATCACTCATTAGCTTGAATTCTGTTTTGTTTTCCCTTGCTGTTTGAATAAAAGAGAGATATTTGATTTAGAAAAGTAATTGTTCAATGTTGCAAAAGTTAGAATGAGAGTTAGTGGTGGTATGTGTTTGATTGAATTGTTAGCTCATAGAATAAATGCTGCAAAATGACTTGTTACTTGAAGCCGAAGCTAGTTTGCTGCTATTATTTCTCAATTATTAAAAGTCCCTTGAAAATAAACCAAAAGAAAAAGAAAAAGAAAAAGAAAAGCCAAAAGTTGGCAAAGAAACAAACAATAAGGCTAGACACCAATAGCTTGGACCCTAGGACACATGCCTGTGGTGTTTATGTACTAGGATATGCTTGGACAAGTAAGTTCTAAGGAGTATTTTAAAACTTGGCAACTTAGATCAACTGATTTGGGATTGCCAACTGAAAGTCCACAATAAAGAGCAACCTAGCCACAAAACATTTAGTTATCTAAAGAGATGCTGGGCATCAATGATCCTAGGAAGAAAGAGTGAGCCATGTGTCTATGGTGAAGAAATGTTGAGTGAAGTTAAGCCAAAGGCCACTGCAACATTTGTCACCAAGTCTTTAATAAGTAATAAGCTCTTTATGCAAAAGAAAGAAGAAAAGCTAACAAGGGAAGTGAGAAAAAAAATTTAAGACATTGTAGCAGCAACCTTAGTGGACCCTTGAGGAAACATTGTTTGTTTTGACAACAAGTAATAAATGGGCTACTCTTGATCTGCATAAAACCCCATAGACCAAATTCAACTATCTGCTTAATAAGAACATATATACTTATCTATTTCATTCTATCTTCTCTTATGTTTGATGCTTGCTTGGGGACAAGCAAGTTTTAAGTTTGGTGTTGTGATGACAAGTCATCTTAGCCTAGTTTTACTAGTATTTTTCTTTGTTTTCATTAGGTTTTATGCACTTTCTTGCATTCTAAGTAAGTGATTTGGAATGGAAATGCATGACTTCTTTGAATCAAACAACCACCATATAATTGATGCTAAATCATGAGGTTTAGGCTAAATTTAATTGAGTTTTAATGATTTATAAGCCTTGTAAATTTGGCATGGTTCTGAAAACCGAACCGGACCGGCCGGTTCAACCGGATTAACCGGGAACCGGTCACTTAACCGGTCCGGGTAAGATCAGGAACCGTCTGGCAAAAAACCGGTAAAAAAACCGATCGAACCGGCGGTTAACCGGTGAACCGGAAGAACCGTCCAGTTTTTTAGCGATTTTTGATTTGAAACTTAAACTGCTAAACGGCGTCATTTTGGAGGTTAAAAAAAAAAGAGAAAGGCTAAACGCCTAAACAACGAAGACATAATCTCAGTCTCACCCAGAAGTCAGAACGAAGAGAAATCACCCACGGCAACTACCACAGCATCCCTTCTCCCTTCTCCCTTCTCCCTTCTCCCTTCTCCCATCTCCCTTCTCCCTCACTCTCATCAGTCTCACTCACCCAAATCCCTAACCCACTACGGCGCTACTTTCCTCTCTCTCTCAGCCAGGCGCCAGCATCCCCCGCCTCCTCGTCTCCTCCTCATCTCTCTCTCAGCCAACAACAGCAGTCTCCGGCGACCCATCATCCGGCAAGCTGACCACCATTCTTACCTTCCCTCTTCTATTCTCGCCTCTCCTCTTCCCTTCGAACGCTTCTGCCCCCCACTCAGCTCTCGTCACTACCACAGAGAGAAGCTGAATCTCTCTGCCCTGCATTGTTCCGCTACTCGCGCCGCTCTTTGCGCCGCTGCAAGCTCAGCCGGCCACCACCAACTCTGGGCGGCACTACTTCTTCTCTTCTTCCCTTTTCTATTTTCCAGTCTGTCTCTGCTACATTCCAGGTCCCCTGCCTCATCCCTGCTTCCTGCTCTATTTCTTTACTTTCTTTTATTAATTCTGTTATTGATTTTAGTTAGATTGCTGATTAATCATAATATAGAATTAAGAAATTGGTATGAATGATGAGAAAGAGACATGTATGAGGAGGGGGCCAGGGGCCAGGGGCCAGGGGGCATTGAACTATGGATTCTAAGAGGAGGAGTTCATGTTCTGTGGAGTTCTTATAGTCATATGCTTTTTCTCAATCGAAATCGAAGGATCCTTCAACAAGGTGTGGATTTCAAGTAGATTGATCTAGAATGGGACTGGTACATATATATTACAATCATTATTGTTGCAACACACTACTAAACATTTATTGATGATAAAAGTTATTAGTGTTTGTATTTTCCTAATTGTGGAATAGGGACAACTTCTTGATTCTTCAAGCACTAGTTGGGTCCATGGCTTGCTATGTGTTTCCATTTCTTCAAGATCTTCCATTATGGAATATGAAAGGTGTTGTTGCTGCTATGATTCTGCACGTGGGAGTCTCAGAGCCACTTTACTATTGGATGCATAGAAAGTTTCATGAACATCACTTTCTTTTCACTCATTAGTCATTACCATTCACTTCATCATTCTTCTCCTATTCCGGGGCCATTTACTGGTGAGAAATTAACTCATTAATAATGATTAAACAAGTGCAAATAAATAATCTTGGAATAATAATGATGATGCAGCTGGAAATGCAACACTATTGGAGCATCTTGTTTTGACAGTGGTGATAGGAATCCCTGTTTTAGGGGCATCCATAATGGGATATAGATCAGCAAGCTTGGTGTATGGTTATGTTTTGACTTTTGACTTTCTGAGGTGCTTGGGTCATTGCAATGTTGAAGTGGTCCCACATGAGACTTTTGAAAGGTTTCCTCTCCTTAGATACTTGATTTTCACACCAATGTAAGTCATGTTCTTAACACAAGTAACAGTTAAATAATAATTTATCCAAGATACAAAAACCAAAGTACATGTAGATATCTTAATAATTCTAAGAGGAGGAGTTCATATTCTGTGGAGTTCTTAATAATTCTGTTTGTTAGGATAGATAGATATATATGCTGTTAGCTAGTTAGGTTATGGTTAGAGGATTCTAGGCCTGATAATTGCTCCGTTCTTGATTATCCAACATGGCTTAATACTGCTTGTTCTTGATTATCGAACGTGGCACTTTTCAAATTCTTAATATCACTATATTTCTCTTCCTTAATGATCTATGAAGTTGTTTAGTTATAAATTTTGATATTTGAAGTTGTTTGTGAACCTCTAATACTAAGTTATGAATAATTTATTACGTGAAATTTTAAATTTTATTAAGTTAGAAATTATTGAATTTATATATTTATAATTATTTTTAAATTTTTTAATAATTTTATTTAATATTTAATTAAACCGGTTGAACCCCGGTTGAACCCCAGTCGAACCAATGAACCATTGAACCAGTGACCTCACCGGTTTATTGACCGGTCCGGTTCTCGCAACCTTGGAATTTGGTAATACTTTGATTGGTTGTTTTGATTAATTGTAGGTGAAGAAAAGAAGAAAAGAAGAAAACGTGGCCTAAGAAGTGTGGCTCAAGGAAGAAAAAGTGTGGCTAAGAAAGGAGGAAGAGTGGCGCAACAAACCATGAAGCTCTCTCCAAGAGCACTAAGCTCACTAAGTGAGCGCTATACTTACTCCCAGGGGACCAAGGCACAATGCTCTGCTCACTTTGTGAGCTGAGCACAATATGAAGCCAAGAAACAAGGAAAGGAAAAACAACGCTCAGCTCACCAAGTGAGCATTGTCAAAAGCATTGAAGAAATAATTCAAAGAAAATAAGTTGCAAGTGCATGCTCCAAGACTTGAACCCATGACCAAGGGGGATGAGGGAGGCGCTACTCACAAAGAAAAATAAGCCAAAAATGGCCAAATGCATTCCCTAAGGTTCGAACTCAACACCTCAAGGAAGCAAGGAGCAAGGCACCACAAGAAAACCAAGGAAAAACCCCAGCACATGCTTCCCATGGGTTTCGAACCAAGGACCTTCCCTTGGAAGAGCCAATGCTCAGCTCACTTAGTGAGCAGAGCGCTACTTCATGGGCATCACGTGAGCACCAAGACACGGCCAGGAAGGAATGGAGCGCGCATGACACGGTCCAAGGGCAGCGCACAAATTGGCACCAAGGCACCAATGCTCAGCTCACAAGTTGAGCTGAGCATTCCCCTGATGCATTGCACGTTACAAGGGAATCAACACAAGGCCTCAATGCTCAGCTCAACTTGTGAGCTGAGCATCCTCCTGGAACCACATTCTTCATGGGCTGAAAAATCAATCAAAAATCCAATTAAATTCAAATCTTCACCAAATCAAAAGCCCATCCAAATTCCAAAATCCAAGAATAAAAAGTGTATAAATAGGAGCTAGTTTGATGTAATTAAATAGGAGCTATTTAATCTTTTCTGTTTCAAAATTTAAAAATATAAAGTTTTCATCTCTTTCTTTTTGTCTTCCTAATATTGCTAGACTTTATTTTATTTTTCTATTTTAAATAAAAAATTAAAAAATTGATAAATTATGTCTTTTGAAATACAAATTTTTTTTCAAAAATATATTTTTTTATTCGCCGAATAACGCTATTTTTTTCACAAATATAGAATAAACTAATTTTAAAAATTTAAACTTTTTAAAATTTTTTATTATGAAATTCTTTATTTTTCTACTTCTTGGTAAAAGAATAATTTTTTTAGTTTCAAAATTTAAAAATAAAAAGTTTTCATGTTTTTTTTGTCTACCTAATTTTACTGGACTTTATTTTATTTTTCTATTTAAATAAAAAATTAGATTTTTTAATTAAAAATTCAAAAAAATGATAAATTTTGTCTTTTGAAATCCTAAAGTTTTTTCAAGAATATTTTTTTATTTTTTTATTCATCGGATAATGCTATTTTTTCACAAATATCGAATAAATTAATTTAAAAATTTAAACTTCTTAAATTTTTTATTATTGAATATTTTTGAAATTCTTTATTTTTCTACTTCTTGGAAAAATAATAATCTTTTCTGTTTCAAAATTTGAAAATATAAAGTTTTCATCTTTTTCTTTTTGTCTTCCTAATATTGCTAGACTTTATTTTATTTTTCTATTTTAAATAAAAAATTAAATTTTTAAATTTAAAAATTAAAAAAATGGATAAATTATGTCTTTTGAAATCCAAAATTTTTTTTCAAAAATATATTTTTTTATTCACCGAATAACGCTATTTTTTTCACAAATATAGAATAAACTAATTTTAAAAATTTCAACTTTTTAAATTTTTTATTATTGGGTATTGTTGAAATTCTTTATTTTTCTACTTCTTTGTAAAAGAATAATATTTTTAGTTTCAAAATTTAAAAATAAAAAGTTTAAATGTTTTTTTTGTCTACCTAATATTATTGGACTTTATTTTATTTTTCTATTTTAAATAAAAAATAAGATTTTTTAATTTAAAAATTCAAAAAAATGATAAATTTTATCTTTTGAAATCGTAAATTTTTTTTAAGAATATTTTTTTATTTTTTTATTCATCGGATAATGTTATTTTTTCGCAGATATCGAATAAATTAATTTAAAAAATTTAAACTTCTTAAATTTTTTTATTATTGGATATTTTTGAAATTCTTTATTTTTCTACTTCTTGGTAAAAAATAATCTTTTCTGTTTCAAAATTTGAAAATATAAAGTTTTCATCTTTTTCTTTTTGTCTTCCTAATATTGCTAGACTTTATTTTATTTTTCTATTTTAAATAAAAAATTAAATTTTTAAATTTAAAAATTAAAAAAATTGATAAATTATGTCTTTTGAAATCCAAATTTTTTTTCAAAAATATATTTTTTTATTCACCGAATAACGCTATTTTTTTCACAAATATAGAATAAACTAATTTTTAAAACTTAAACTTTTTAATTTTTTTTGTTATTGGATATTGTTGAAACTCTTTATTTTTCTACTTCTTGGTAAAAGAATAATATTTTTAGTTTCAAAATTCAAAAATAAAAAGTTTAAATGTTTTTTTTGTCTACCTAATATTATTGGACTTTATTTTATTTTTATATTTTAAATAAAAAATTTAATTTTTTAATTTAAAAAGTCAAAAAATGATAAATATTGTCTTTTGAAATCCTAAATTTTTTTAAGAATATTTTTTTATTTTTTATTCATCGGATTATGCTATTTTTTCACAGATATCGAATAAATTAATTTAAATAATTTAAACTTCTTAAGTTTTTTTATTATTGGATATTTTTGAAATTCTTTATTTTTCTACTTTTTTTAAAAAATAATCTTTTCTGTTTCAAAATTTAAAAATATAAAGTTTTCATCTCTTTTTTTTTGTCTTCCTAATATTGCTAGACTTTATTTTATTTTTCTATTTTAAATAAAAAATTAAAAAATTGATAAATTATGTCTTTTGAAATCCAAAATTTTTTTTCAAAAATATATTTTTTTATTTACCGAATAACGCTATTTTTTTCACAAATATAGAATAAACTAATTTTTAAAATTTAAACTTTTTAAATTTTTTTGTTATTGGATATTGTTGAAATTCTTTATTTTTCTACTTCTTGGTAAAAGAATAATATTTTTAGTTTCAAAATTCAAAAATAAAAAGTTTAAATGTTTTTTTGTCTGCCTAATATTATTGGACTTTATTTTATTTTTATATTTTAAATAAAAAATTTGATTTTTTAATTTAAAAAGTCAAAAAATGATAAATTTTGTCCTTTGAAACCCTAAATTTTTTTAAGAATATTTTTTTATTTTTTATTCATCGGATTATGCTATTTTTTCACAGAAATTGAATAAATTAATTTAAATAATTTAAACTTCTTAAATTCTTTTATTATTGGATATTTTTGAAATTCTTTATTTTTCTACTTTTTGTTAAAAAATAATCTTTTCTGTTTCAAAATTTAAAAATATAAAGTTTTCATCTCTTTCTTTTTGTCTTCCAAATATTGCTAGACTTTATTTTATTTTTCTATTTTAAATAAAAAATTAAAAAAATTGATAAATTATGTCTTTTGAAGTCCAAATTTTTTTTCAAAAATATATTTTTTTATTCGCCGAATAACGCTATTTTTTTCACAAATATAGAATAAAATAATTTTAAAAATTTAAACTTTTTAAAATATTTTATTATGAAATTCTTTATTTTTCTACTTCTTGGTAAAAGAATAATTTTTTTAGTTTCAAAATTTAAAAATAAAAAGTTTTCATGTTTTTTTTGTCTACCTAATTTTACTGGACTTTATTTTATTTTTCTATTTAAAATAAAAAATTAGATTTTTTAATTAAAAATTCAAAAAAATGATAAATTTTGTCTTTTGAAATCCTAAAGTTTTTTCAAGAATATTTTTTTATTTTTTTATTCATCGGATAATGCTATTTTTTCACAAATATCGAATAAATTAATTTAAAAAATTTAAACTTCTTAAATTTTTTGTTATTGGATATTTTTGAAACTCTTTATTTTTCTACTTCTTGGTAAAATGATAATCTTTTCTGTTTCAAAATTTGAAAATACAAAGTTTTCATCTTTTTCTTTTTGTCTTCCTAATATTGCTAGACTTTATTTTATTTTTCTATTTTAAATAAAAAATTAAATTTTTAAATTTAAAAATTAAAAAATTGATAAATTATGTCTTTTGAAATCCAAAATTTTTTTTAAAAATATATTTTTTTATTCACCGAATAACGCTATTTTTTTCACAAATATAGAATAAACTAATTTTTAAAATTTAAACTTTTTAAATTTTTTTGTTATTGGATATTGTTGAAATTCTTTATTTTTCTACTTCTTGGTAAAAGAATAATATTTTTAGTTTCAAAATTCAAAAACAAAAAGTTTAAATGTTTTTTTGTCTACCTAATATTATTGGACTTTATTTTATTTTTATATTTTAAATAAAAAATTTGATTTTTTAATTTAAAAAGTCAAAAAATGATAAATTTTGTCCTTTGAAACCCTAAATTTTTTTAAGAATATTTTTTTATTTTTTATTCATCGGATTATGCTATTTTTTCACAGAAATTGAATAAATTAATTTAAATAATTTAAACTTCTTAAATTTTTTTATTATTGGATATTTTTGAAATTCTTTATTTTTCTACTTTTGTTAAAAAATAATCTTTTCTGTTTCAAAATTTAAAAATATAAAGTTTTCATCTCTTTCTTTTTGTCTTCCAAATATTGCTAGACTTTATTTTATTTTTCTATTTTAAATAAAAAATTAAAAAATTGATAAATTATGTCTTTTGAAATCCAAATTTTTTTTCAAAAATATATTTTTTTATTCGACGAATAACGCTATTTTTTTCACAAATATAGAATAAACTAATTTTAAAAATTTAAACGTTTTAAAATTTTTTATTATGAAATTCTTTATTTTTCTACTTCTTGGTAAAAGAATAATTTTTTTAGTTTCAAAATTTAAAAATAAAAAGTTTTCATGTTTTTTTTGTCTACCTAATTTTACTGGAATTTATTTTATTTTTCTATTTAAAATAAAAAATTAGATTTTTTAATTAAAAATTCAAAAAAATGATAAATTTTGTCTTTTGAAATCCTAAAGCTTTTTCAAGAATATTTTTTTATTTTTTTATTCATCGGATAATGCTATTTTTTCACAAATATCGAATAAATTAATTTAAAAAATTTAAACTTCTTAAATTTTTTATTATTGAATATTTTTGAAATTCTTTATTTTTCTACTTCTTGGTAAAATAATAATCTTTTCTGTTTCAAAATTTGAAAATATAAAGTTTTCATCTTTTTCTTTTTGTCTTCCTAATATTGCTAGACTTTATTTTATTTTTCTATTTTAAATAAAAAATTAAATTTTTAAATTTAAAAATTAAAAAAATGGATAAATTATGTCTTTTGAAATCCAAAATTTTTTTTCAAAAATATATTTTTTTATTCACCGAATAACGCTATTTTTTTCACAAATATAGAATAAACTAATTTTTAAAATTTAAAATTTTTAAATTTTTTTGTTATTGGATATTGTTGAAATTCTTTATTTTTCTACTTCTTGGTAAAAGAATAATATTTTTAGTTTCAAAATTCAAAAATAAAAAGTTTAAATGTTTTTTTGTCTACCTAATATTATTGGACTTTATTTTATTTTTATATTTTAAATAAAAAATTTGATTTTTTAATTTAAAAAGTCAAAAAATGATAAATTTTGTCCTTTGAAACCCTAAATTTTTTTAAGAATATTTTTTTATTTTTTATTCATCGGATTATGCTATTTTTTCACAGAAATTGAATAAATTAATTTAAATAATTTAAACTTCTTAAATTTTTTTATTATTGGATATTTTTGAAATTCTTTATTTTTCTACTTTTGTTAAAAAATAATCTTTTCTGTTTCAAAATTTAAAAATATAAAGTTTTCATCTCTTTCTTTTTGTCTTCCAAATATTGCTAGACTTTATTTTATTTTTCTATTTTAAATAAAAAATTAAAAAATTGATAAATTATGTCTTTTGAAATCCAAATTTTTTTTCAAAAATATATTTTTTTATTCGACGAATAACGCTATTTTTTTCACAAATATAGAATAAACTAATTTTAAAAATTTAAACTTTTTAAAATTTTTTATTATGAAATTCTTTATTTTTCTACTTCTTGGTAAAAGAATAATTTTTTTAGTTTCAAAATTTAAAAATAAAAAGTTTTCATGTTTTTTTGTCTACCTAATTTTACTGGACTTTATTTTATTTTTCTATTTAAAATAAAAAATTAGATTTTTTAATTAAAAATTCAAAAAAATGATAAATTTTGTCTTTTGAAATCCTAAAGTTTTTTCAAGAATATTTTTTTATTTTTTTATTCATCGGATAATGCTATTTTTTCACAAATATCGAATAAATTAATTTAAAAAATTTAAACTTCTTAAATTTTTTATTATTGAATATTTTTGAAATTCTTTATTTTTCTACTTCTTGGTAAAATAATAATCTTTTCTGTTTCAAAATTTGAAAATATAAAGTTTTCATCTTTTTCTTTTTGTCTTCCTAATATTGCTAGACTTTATTTTATTTTTCTATTTTAAATAAAAAATTAAATTTTTAAATTTAAAAATTAAAAAAATGGATAAATTATGTCTTTTGAAATCCAAAATTTTTTTTCAAAAATATATTTTTTTATTCACCGAATAACGCTATTTTTTTCACAAATATAGAATAAACTAATTTTAAAATTTAAAATTTTTAAATTTTTTTTTATTGGATATTGTTGAAATTCTTTATTTTTCTACTTCTTGGTAAAAGAATAATATTTTTAGTTTCAAAATTCAAAAATAAAAAGTTTAAATGTTTTTTTTGTCTACCTAATATTATTGGACTTTATTTTATTTTTATATTTTAAATAAAAAATTTGATTTTTTAATTTAAAAAGTCAAAAAAATGATAAATTTTGTCTTTTGAAACCCTAAATTTTTTAAGAATATTTTTTTATTTTTTATTCATCGGATTATGCTATTTTTTCACAGAAATCGAATAAATTAATTTAAATAATTTAAACTTCTTAAATTTTTTTATTATTGGATATTTTTGAAATTCTTTATTTTTCTACTTTTTGTTAAAAAATAATCTTTTCTGTTTCAAAATTTAAAATATAAAGTTTTCATCTCTTTCTTTTTGTCTTCCAAATATTGCTAGACTTTATTTTATTTTTCTATTTTAAATAAAAAATTAAAAAATTGATAAATTATGGCTTTTGAAATCCAAATTTTTTTTCAAAAATATATTTTTTTATTCGCCGAATAACGCTATTTTTTTCACAAATATAGAATAAACTAATTTTAAAAATTTACACTTTTTAAATTTTTTATTATGAAATTCTTTATTTTTCTACTTCTTGGTAAAAGAATAATTTTTTAGTTTCAAAATTTAAAAATAAAAAGTTTTCATGTTTTTTTGTCTACCTAATTTTACTGGACTTTGTTTTATTTTTCTATTTAAATAAAAAATTAGATTTTTAATTAAAAATTCAAAAAAATGATAAATTTTGTCTTTTGAAATCCTAAAGTTTTTTCAAGAATATTTTTTTATTTTTTTATTCATCGGATAATGCTATTTTTTCACAAATATCGAATAAATTAATTTAAAAATTTAAACTTCTTAAATTTTTTTATTATTGAATATTTTTGAAATTCTTTATTTTTCTACTTCTTGGTAAAAAAATAATCTTTTCTGTTTCAAAATTTGAAAATATAAAGTTTTCATCATTTTCTTTTTGTCTTCCTAATATTGCTAGACTTTATTTTATTTTTCTATTTTAAATAAAAAATTAAATTTTTAAATTTAAAAATTAAAAAATTGATAAATTATGTCTTTTGAAATCCAAATTTTTTTTCAAAAATACATTTTTTTATTCACCAATAACGCTATTTTTTTCACAAATATAGAATAAACTAATTTTAAAAATTTAAACTTTTTAAATTTTTTTTATTGGATATTGTTGAAATTCTTTATTTTTCTACTTCTTGGTAAAAGAATAATATTTTTAGTTTCAAAATTCAAAAATAAAAGTTTAAATGTTTTTTTTGTCTACCTAATATTATTGGACTTTATTTTATTTTTATTTTAAATAAAAAATTTGATTTTTTAATTTAAAAAGTCAAAAAAATGATAAATTTTGTCTTTTGAAACCCTAAATTTTTTTAAGAATATTTTTTTATTTTTTATTCATCGGATAATGCTGTTTTTTCACAGAAATTGAATAAATTAATTTAAATAATTTAAACTTCTTAAATTTTTTTATTATTGGATATTTTTGAAATTCTTTATTTTTCTACTTCTTGGTAAAAAAATAATCTTTTCTGTTTCAAAATTTGAAAATATAAAGTTTTCATCTTTTTTTTTTGTCTTCCTAATATTGCTAGACTTTATTTTATTTTTCTATTTTAAATAAAAAATTAAAAAAATTGATAAATTATGTCTTTTGAAATCCAAAATTTTTTTTCAAAAATATATTTTTTTATTACCGAATAACGCTATTTTTTTCACAAATATAGAATAAACTAATTTTAAAATTTAAACTTTTTAAATTTTTTGTTATTGGATATTGTTGAAATTCTTTATTTTTCTACTTCTTGGTAAAAGAATAATATTTTTAGTTTCAAAATTCAAAAATAAAAAGTTTAAATGTTTTTTTGTCTGCCTAATATTATTGGACTTTATTTTATTTTTATATTTTAAATAAAAATTTGATTTTTTAATTTAAAAAGTCAAAAAATGATAAATTTTGTCCTTTGAAACCCTAAATTTTTTAAGAATATTTTTTTATTTTTTATTCATCGGATTATGCTATTTTTTCACAGAAATCGAATAAATTAATTTAAATAATTTAAACTTCTTAAATTTTTTTATTATTGGATATTTTTGAAATTCTTTATTTTTCTACTTTTGTTAAAAAATAATCTTTTCTGTTTCAAAATTTAAAAATATAAAGTTTTCATCTCTTTCTTTTTGTCTTCCAAATATTGCTAGACTTTATTTTATTTTTCTATTTTAAATAAAAAATTAAAAAAATTGATAAATTATATCTTTTGAAATCCAAATTTTTTTTCAAAAATATATTTTTTTATTCGCCGAATAACGCTATTTTTTTCACAAATATAGAATAAATAATTTTAAAAATTTAAACTTTTTAAAATTTTTTATTATGAAATTCTTTATTTTTCTACTTCTTGGTAAAAGAATAATTTTTTAGTTTCAAAATTTAAAAATAAAAAGTTTTCATGTTTTTTTGTCTACCTAATTTTACTGGACTTTATTTTATTTTTCTATTTAAAATAAAAAATTAGATTTTTTAATTAAAAATTCAAAAAAATGATAAATTTTGTCTTTTGAAATCCTAAAGTTTTTTCAAGAATATTTTTTTATTTTTTTTTCATCGGATAATGCTATTTTTTCACAAATATCGAATAAATTAATTTAAAAAATTTAAACTTCTTAAATTTTTTGTTATTGGATATTTTTGAAATTCTTTATTTTTCTACTTCTTGGTAAAATGATAATCTTTTCTTTTCAAAATTTGAAAATACAAAGTTTTCATCTTTTTCTTTTTGTCTTCCTAATATTGCTAGACTTTATTTTATTTTTCTATTTTAAATAAAAAATTAAATTTTTAAATTTAAAAATTAAAAAAATGATAAATTATGTCTTTTGAAATCCAAAATTTTTTTTCAAAAATATATTTTTTTATTCACCGAATAACGCTATTTTTTTCACAAATATAGAATAAACTAATTTTAAAATTTAAATTTTTAAATTTTTTTGTTATTGGATATTGTTGAAATTCTTTATTTTTCTACTTCTTGGTAAAAGAATAATATTTTTAGTTTCAAAATTCAAAAATAAAAAGTTTAAATGTTTTTTTTGTCTACCTAATATTATTGGACTTTATTTTATTTTTATATTTTAAATAAAAAATTTGATTTTTTAATTTAAAAAGTCAAAAAAATGATAAATTTTGTCTTTTGAAACCCTAAATTTTTTTAAGAATATTTTTTTATTTTTTATTCATCGGATTATGCTATTTTTTCACAGAAATCGAATAAATTAATTTAAATAATTTAAACTTCTTAAATTTTTTTATTATTGGATATTTTTGAAATTCTTTATTTTTCTACTTTTGTTAAAAAATAATCTTTTCTGTTTCAAAATTTAAAAATATAAAGTTTTCATCTCTTTCTTTTTGTCTTCCAATATTGCTAGACTTTATTTTATTTTTCTATTTTAAATAAAAAATTAAAAAAATTGATAAATTATGCTTTTGAAATCCAAATTTTTTTTCAAAAATATATTTTTTTATTCGCCGAATAACGCTATTTTTTTCACAAATATAGAATAAACTAATTTTAAAAATTTAAACTTTTTAAAATTTTTTATTATGAAATTCTTTATTTTTCTACTTCTTGGTAAAAGAATAATTTTTTAGTTTCAAAATTTAAAAATAAAAAGTTTTCATGTTTTTTTGTCTACCTAATTTTACTGGACTTTGTTTTATTTTTCTATTTAAAATAAAAAATTAGATTTTTAATTAAAAATTCAAAAAAATGATAAATTTTGTCTTTTGAAATCCTAAAGTTTTTTCAAGAATATTTTTTTATTTTTTTATTCATCGGATAATGCTATTTTTTCACAAATATCGAATAAATTAATTTAAAAATTTAAACTTCTTAAATTTTTTTATTATTGAATATTTTTGAAATTCTTTATTTTTCTACTTCTTGGTAAAAAATAATCTTTTCTGTTTCAAAATTTGAAAATATAAAGTTTTCATCTTTTCTTTTTGTCTTCCTAATATTGCTAGACTTTATTTTATTTTTCTATTTTAAATAAAAAATTAAATTTTTAAATTTAAAAATTAAAAAAATTGATAAATTATGTCTTTTGAAATCCAAATTTTTTTTCAAAAATATATTTTTTTATTCACCGAATAACGCTATTTTTTTCACAAATATAGAATAAACTAATTTTAAAAATTTAAACTTTTTAAATTTTTTTTATTGGTATTGTTGAAATTCTTTATTTTTCTACTTCTTGGTAAAAGAATAATATTTTTAGTTTCAAAATTCAAAAATAAAAGTTTAAATGTTTTTTTGTCTACCTAATATTATTGGACTTTATTTTATTTTTATATTTTAAATAAAAAATTTGATTTTTTAATTAAAAAGTCAAAAAAATGATAAATTTTGTCTTTTGAAACCCTAAATTTTTTAAGAATATTTTTTTATTTTTTATTCATCGGATATGCTATTTTTTCACAGAAATGAATAAATTAATTTAAATAATTTAAACTTCTTAAATTTTTTTATTATTGGATATTTTTGAAATTCTTTATTTTTCTACTTCTTGGTAAAAAATAATCTTTTCTGTTTCAAAATTTGAAAATATAAAGTTTTCATCTTTTTTTTTGTCTTCCTAATATTGCTAGACTTTATTTTATTTTTCTATTTTAAATAAAAAATTAAAAAAATTGATAAATTATGTCTTTTGAAATCCAAAATTTTTTTTCAAAAATATATTTTTTATTACCGAATAACGCTATTTTTTTCACAAATATAGAATAAACTAATTTTAAAATTTAAACTTTTTAAATTTTTTTTATTGGATATTGTTGAAATTCTTTATTTTTCTACTTCTTGGTAAAAGAATAATATTTTTAGTTTCAAAATTCAAAAATAAAAAGTTTAAATGTTTTTTTGTCTACCTAATATTATTGGACTTTATTTTATTTTTATATTTTAAATAAAAATTTGATTTTTTAATTTAAAAATCAAAAAAATGATAAATTTTGTCTTTGAAACCCTAAATTTTTTAAGAATATTTTTTTATTTTTTATTCATCGGATATGCTATTTTTTCACAGAATCGAATAAATTAATTTAAATAATTTAAACTTCTTAAATTTTTTTATTATTGGATATTTTTGAAATTCTTTATTTTTCTACTTTTGTTAAAAAATAATCTTTTCTGTTTCAAAATTTAAAATATAAAGTTTTCATCTCTTTCTTTTTGTCTTCCAATATTGCTAGACTTTATTTTATTTTTCTATTTTAAATAAAAAAAATTAAAAAAAATTGATAAATTATATCTTTTGAAATCCAAATTTTTTTTCAAAAATATATTTTTTTATTCGCCGAATAACGCTATTTTTTCACAAATATAGAATAAACTAATTTTAAAAATTTAAACTTTTTAAATTTTTTATTATTGAAATTCTTTATTTTTCTACTTCTTGGTAAAAGAATAATTTTTTAGTTTC
Organism: Arachis hypogaea; assembly: GCF_003086295.3. Lineage (NCBI taxonomy): Eukaryota > Viridiplantae > Streptophyta > Magnoliopsida > Fabales > Fabaceae > Arachis > Arachis hypogaea. The sequence goes on from NC_092045.1 coordinate 56,768,693, forward strand.
AAAATTTAAAAATAAAAAGTTTTATGTTTTTTTGTCTACCTAATTTATGGACTTTATTTTATTTTTCTATTTAAATAAAAAATTAGATTTTTTAATTAAAAATTCAAAAAAATGATAAATTTTGTCTTTTGAAATCCTAAATTTTTTCAAGAATATTTTTTTATTTTTTTATTCATCGGATAATGCTATTTTTTCACAAATATCGAATAAATTAATTTAAAAATTTAAACTTCTTAAATTTTTTATTATTGGATATTTTTGAAATTCTTTATTTTCTACTTCTTGGTAAAATAATAATCTTTTCTGTTTCAAAATTTGAAAATATAAAGTTTTCATCTTTTTCTTTTTGTCTTCCTAATATTGCTAGACTTTATTTTATTTTTCTATTTTAAATAAAAAATTAAATTTTTAAATTTAAAAATTAAAAAATTGATAAATTATGTCTTTTGAAATCCAAAATTTTTTTTCAAAAATATATTTTTTTATTCACCGAATAACGCTATTTTTTTCACAAATATAGAATAAACTAATTTTAAAAATTTAAACTTTTTAAATTTTTTTTATTGGTATTGTTGAAATTCTTTATTTTTCTACTTCTTGGTAAAAGAATAATATTTTTAGTTTCAAAATTAAAAATAAAAAGTTTAAATGTTTTTTTGTCTACCTAATATTATTGGACTTTATTTTATTTTTATATTTTAAATAAAAAATTTGATTTTTTAATTTAAAAAGTCAAAAAATGATAAATTTTGTCTTTGAAACCCTAAATTTTTTAAGAATATTTTTTTATTTTTTATTCATCGGATATGCTATTTTTTCACAGAATTGAATAAATTAATTTAAATAATTTAAACTTCTTAAATTTTTTATTATTGGATATTTTTGAAATTCTTTATTTTTCTACTTTTGTAAAAAATAATCTTTTCTGTTTCAAAATTTAAAATATAAAGTTTTCATCTTTTCTTTTTGTCTTCCAATATTGCTAGACTTTATTTTATTTTTCTATTTTAAATAAAAAATTAAAAAAATTGATAAATTATGTCTTTTGAAATCCAAATTTTTTTCAAAATATATTTTTTTATTCGACGAATAACGCTATTTTTTTCACAAATATAGAATAAACTAATTTTAAAAATTTAAACTTTTTAAAATTTTTTATTATGAAATTCTTTATTTTTCTACTTCTTGGTAAAAGAATAATTTTTTAGTTTCAAAATTTAAAAATAAAAAGTTTCATGTTTTTTTGTCTACCTAATTTACTGGACTTTATTTTATTTTTCTATTTAAATAAAAAATTAGATTTTTTAATTAAAAATTCAAAAAAATGATAAATTTTGTCTTTTGAAATCCTAAAGTTTTTTCAAGAATATTTTTTTATTTTTTTATTCATCGGATAATGCTATTTTTTCACAAATATCGAATAAATTAATTTAAAAAATTTAAACTTCTTAAATTTTTTATTATTGGATATTTTTGAAATTCTTTATTTTTCTACTTCTTGGTAAAATAATAATCTTTTCTGTTTCAAAATTTGAAAATATAAAGTTTTCATCTTTTTCTTTTTGTCTTCCTAATATTGCTAGACTTTATTTTATTTTTCTATTTTAAATAAAAAATTAAATTTTTAAATTTAAAAATTAAAAAAATGATAAATTATGTCTTTTGAAATCCAAAATTTTTTTCAAAAATATATTTTTTTATTCACCGAATAACGCTATTTTTTTCACAAATATAGAATAAACTAATTTTAAAATTTAAATTTTTAAATTTTTTTTATTGGTATTGTTGAAATTCTTTATTTTTCTACTTCTTGGTAAAAGAATAATATTTTTAGTTTCAAAATTAAAAATAAAAAGTTTAAATGTTTTTTTGTCTACCTAATATTATTGGACTTTATTTTATTTTTATATTTTAAATAAAAAATTTGATTTTTTAATTTAAAAATCAAAAAATGATAAATTTTGTCTTTTGAAACCCTAAATTTTTTAAGAATATTTTTTTATTTTTTATTCATCGGATAATGCTATTTTTTCACAGATATCGAATAAATTAATTTAAATAATTTAAACTTCTTAAATTTTTTTATTATTGGATATTTTTGAAATTCTTTATTTTTCTACTTTTGTAAAAAATAATCTTTTCTGTTTCAAAATTTAAAATATAAAGTTTTCATCTTTTCTTTTTGTCTTCCTAATATTGCTAGACTTTATTTTATTTTTCTATTTTAAATAAAAAATTAAAAAATTGATAAATTATGTCTTTTGAAATCCAAATTTTTTTCAAAATATATTTTTTTATTCGCGAATAACGCTATTTTTTTCACAAATATAGAATAAACTAATTTTAAAAATTTAAACTTTTTAAATTTTTTATTATGAAATTCTTTATTTTTCTACTTCTTGTAAAAGAATAATTTTTTAGTTTCAAAATTTAAAAATAAAAGTTTTCATGTTTTTTTGTCTACCTAATTTTACTGGACTTTATTTTATTTTTCTATTTAAAATAAAAAATTAGATTTTTTAATTAAAAATTCAAAAAAATGATAAATTTTGTCTTTTGAAATCCTAAAGTTTTTTCAAGAATATTTTTTTATTTTTTTATTCATCGGATAATGCTATTTTTTCACAAATATCGAATAAATTAATTTAAAAAATTTAAACTTCTTAAATTTTTTATTATTGATATTTTTGAAATTCTTTATTTTCTACTCTTTTAATAATT
>NC_092045.1:56772413-56876249 GCF_003086295.3 Arachis hypogaea
TACTTCTTGGTAAAAAAATAATTTTTTTAGTTTCAAAATTTAAAAATAAAAAGTTTTCATCTTTTTTTTTTTGCTTCCTAATATTACTAGACTTTATTTTATTTTTCTATTTTAAATAAAAAATTAAAGTTTTAAATTTAAAAATTCAAAAAATGATAAAATTTGTCTTTTGAAATCCTAATTTTTTTTCAAGAATATATTTTTTTATTCACCAAATAACACTATTTTTTTCACAAATATAGAATAAATTAATTTTAAAAGTTTAAACTTTTAAATTTTTTTATTATTGGGTATTGTTGAAATTCTTTATTTTACTACTTCTTTGTAAAAAATAATTTTTTTAGTTTCAAAATTTAAAAATAAAATGTTTTCATCTTATTTTTTGTCTTCCTAATATTGCTAGACTTTATTTTATTTTTCTATTTTAAATAAAAAATTAAATTTATAAAATTTAAAAATTCAAAAAAAAATGATAAATTTTGTCTTTTGAAATCCTAAATTTTTTTCAAAAATATATTCTTTTATTCACCAGATAATGCTATTTTTTCACAAATATAGAATAAATTAATTTTAAAAATTTAAACTTTTTAAATTTTTTATTATTGGGGATTGTTGAAATTCTTTATTTTTCTACTTCTTGTTAAAAAGATAATTTTTTTAGTTTCAAAATTTAAAAATAAAAAGTTTTCATCTTTTTTTTGTCTTCCTAATATTACTGGACTTTATTTTATTTTTATATTTTAAAAAAAATTAAATTTTTTAATTTAAAAATTCAAAAAAATAATAAATTTTTTATTTTGAAATCCTAAATTTTTTCTCAAGAATATATTCTTTTATTCTCCAGATAATTCTATTTTTTCACAAATATATAATAAATTAATTATAAAAATTTAAACTTTTTAAATTTTTTATTATTGGGGATTGTTGAAATTTTTTATTTTTCTACTTCTTGGTAAAAAAAATAATTTATTTAGTTTCAAAATTTAAAAATAAAAAGTTTTTATCTTTTTTTTGTCTTCCTAATATAGCTAGACTTTATTTTATTTTTCTATTTTAAATAAAAAATTAAATTTTTAAGTTTAAAAATTCAAAAAAATGAAAAATTGTCTTTTGAAATCCTAAATTTTTTTCAAGAATATTTTTTTATTTTTTTATTCATCGGATAATGCTATTTTTCTCAAATATAGAATAAATTAATTTAAAAAATTTAAACTTCTTAAATTTTTTTATTATTGGATATTTTTGAAATTATTTATTTTTCTACTTCTTGGTAAAAAAAATAATCTTTTGTATTTCAAAATTTAAAAATAAAAAGTTTTCATCTTTTTTTTATCTTCCTAATGTTGCTGGACTTTATTTTATTTTTCTATTTTAAATAAAAAATTAAATTTATAAAAAATAAAAATTCAAAAAAATGATAAATTTTGTCTTTTGAAATCCTAAAATTTTTTCTGAGAATGTATTTTTTTATTCACCGAATAATGCTATTTTTTCACAAATATAGACTAAATTAATTATAAAAATTTAAGGTTTTTAAATTTTTTTATTATTGGGTATTGATAACTTTCTTTATTTTTCTACTTCTTGGTATAAAATTAATTTTTTTAGTTTCAAAATTTAAAAATAAAAGGTTTTCATCTTTTCTTTTGGCTTCCTAATATTACTAGACTTTATTTTATTTTTCTATTTTAAATAAAAAATTAAAGTTTTAAATTTAAAAATTCAAAAAATGATAAATTTTGTCTTTTGAAATCCTAATTTTTTTTCAAGAATATATTTTTTTATTCACCGAATAACACTATTTTTTTCACAAATATAGAAAAGATTATTTTTTACCAAGAAGTAGAAAAATAAAGAATTTCAAAAATATCCAATAATAAAAAAATTTATGAAGTTTAAATTTTTTAAATTAATTTATTCGATATCTGTGAAAAAATAGCATTATCCGATGAATAAAAAAATAAAAAAATATTCTTAAAAAAAATTTATGATTTCAAAAGATAAAATGTATCATTTTTTGAATTTTTAACTTAAAAAATCTAATTTTTTATTTAAAATAGAAAAATAAAATAAAGTCCAATAATATTAGGTAGACAAAAAAAACATTTAAGCTTTTTATTTTTAAATTTTGAAACTAAAAATATTATTCTTTTACCAAGAAGTAGAAAAATAAAGAATTTCAACAATACCCAATAATAATAAAATTTAAAAAGTTTAAATTTTTAAAATTAGTTTATTCTATATTTGTGAAAAAAATAGTGTTATTCGGTGAATAAAAAAATATATTTTTGAAAAAAATTTTGGAATTCAAAAGACATAATTTATCAATTTTTTTAATTTTTAAATTTAAAAATTTAATTTTTTATTTAAAATAGAAAAATAAAATATAGTCTAGCAATATTAGGAAGACAAAAAGAAAAAGATGAAAACTTTATATTTTCAAATTTTGAAACAGAAAAGATTATTTTTTTACCAGGAAGTAGAAAAATAAATAATTTCAAAAATATCCAATAATAAAAAAAATTTAAGAATTTTAAATTATTTAAATTAATTTATTCGATATCTGTGAAAAAATAGCATTATCCGATGAATAAAAAAATAAAAAAAATATTCTTAAAAAATTTAGGATTTCAAAAGACAAAATTTATCATTTTTTGAATTTTTAAATTAAGAAATCAAATTTTTTATTTAAAATATAAAAATAAAATAAAGTCCAATAGTATTAGGTAGACAAAAAAAAACATTTAAACTTTTTATTTTTCAATTTTGAAACTAAAAATATTATTCTTTTACCAAGAAGTAGAAAAATAAAGAATTTCAACAATACCCGATAATAAAAAAATTTAAAAAGTTTAAATTTTTAAAATTAGTTTATTCTATATTTGTGAAAAAAATAGCGTTATTCGGTGAATAAAAAAATATATTTATGAAAAAAAATTTAGGATTTCAAAAGACATAATTTATCAATTTTTTAATTTTTAAATTTAAAAATTTAATTTTTTATTTAAAATAGAAAAATAAAATAAAGTCTAGCAATATTAGGAAGACAAAAAAAAAGATGAAAACTTTATATTTTCAAATTTTGAAACAGAAAAGATTATTATTTTACCAAGAAGTAGAAAAATAAAGAATTTCAAAAATATTCAATAATAAAAAAATTTAAGAAGTTTAAATTTTTTAAATTAATTTATTCAATATCTGTGAAAAAATAGCATTATCCGATGAATAAAAAAATAAAAAAATATTCTTAAAAAAAATTACGATTTCAAAAGATAAAATTTATCATTTTTTTGAATTTTAAATCAAAAAATCTAATTTTTTATTTAAAATAGAAAAATAAAATAAAGTCCAATAATATTAGGTAGACAAAAAAAATATTTAAACTTTTTATTTTTAAATTTTGAAACTAAAAATATTATTCTTTTACAAAGAAGTAGAAAAATAAAGAATTTCAACATTACCCAATAATAATAAAATTTAAAAATTTTAAATTTTTAAAATTAGTTTATTCTATATTTGTGAAAAAAATAGCGTTATTCGGTGAATAAAAAAATATATTTTTGAAAAAAATTTTGGAATTCAAAAGACAATTTATCAATTTTTTTAATTTTTAAATTTAAAAATTTAATTTTTTATTTAAAATAGAAAAATAAAATAAAGTCTAGCAATATTAGGAAGACAAAAAGAAAAAGATGAAAACTTTATATTTTCAAATTTTGAAACAGAAAATATTATTTTTTTACCAAGAAGTAGAAAAATAAAGAATTTCAAAAATATCCAATAATAAAAAAAATTTAAGAAGTTTAAATTATTTAAATTAATTTATTCGATATCTATGAAAAAATAACATTATCCGATGAATAAAAAAACAAAAAAATATTCTTAAAAAAATTTAGGGTTTCAAAAGACAAAATTTATCATTTTTTTGAATTTTTAAATTAAAAAATCAAATTTTTTATTTAAATTATAAAATTAAAATAAAGTCCATTAATATTAGGTAGACAAAAAAAATGTAACATCCTAATCTTTAGCACGTCATGATCGTACTAAAAGTCTGAGTGCTACTTACCTCTAAACTTTTTTATTATATACTATCTTTATTTAATATTGAGCCTTCGCGAATACGAACCGAAACTTTAATTAAGAAAATGAAAAGAGACTTTATTTTACGCCACTAAATCACAAAAGTATATACATTCACATAGTATTAAATACATAAACTTATTTCAAGATTCCCAAAATAACAAATCCTACCCCTCTAAAAACTCTAACTAACAAGGCGAGGGAAAAACAAATCCTAACAACTCAACTTATGAACATATTCCTCTGTTCTCCCGTAACTTGACAATGAGCCTTTGCACCTATAGCTGAAAGGGGGTGGAGATAGGGGATAAAAACCGGGAAGTTCTTAGTAGGGTCGGGGTTAGAAGTTAAGTTCATTTTGCCATTATTAACCAACCGCAACTAACAACAAAACACTTATAAGCATGAATAATAAAAGAACTCAGAAGTCAATCAGTCACGCAGCACACACACAATCACAGAGTTACACAGCACAGAGATATGCGCAAAACAAGCATGATGCATGTCTATTCCTATCGCAGGTAATGAGCTCATTTGTCGGTTTCGACCCGCACCCGACGCAATCCGACCCGCAAGTCAGATAAGGCATTCCAGCGGCATAACCTCTGCAAGTTTCCACTTCTTGCAAGCGCTGATTCTCCAGCTGAAGTATGCCGAACATGACCTCTGCAAGTACTTGCAGGCGTTGATTCTCCAGCTGAAGCATGTGCCACTTTCTCCTGGAAGCCGTTCCATACACACGGGCGTCCCTGCACAATCATTCAAAAACAAAGCCCACAGCTTAACACTTTCACATCGGCACCATAACTATTTACTTTCTGTCACCCTCTCGTGACCTTTCAATCATTCACATAAGTAAACGTGCCGATTTATCTTCTCTTTTTTCTTTTAAAACTAAAACCACATCCTTATGCCATTCTCCAAAATCTTTAAAACAATTAATAATCCAACCGACTCCAGCAGCAAAAATATTTCTTTAATAATTCAAAATCAGTTAATATATTTCTTAAAGCTTTTGAAAATTCCATTTCTTATTCCCAAAATAATAAAAGCATCCCAGCTAGTTGTTCATACATAACTGAATCAAAATCTCAAGCAAACAACAATAATTCAACAATAATTTAACATAAACTCATTCAAATTCACGCAATAATCAGCTAAATCAACATTCACTTATCAAACTCACATTTAATTATTATAAAGTTACCAAACCCTACCTCTATACGAAATCAAACTAACGGGATCTCCGGAGAAGTTTTCTGACTGAACTGCTGAAGAAGAAAACGTTAAGAATCGTCTGTACCTCCTAAAACTCCAATTGACCGAACTCAAGAAAAAGAGGAATTATGTCACCGTTAACTTCTACCGATCAAAAGTGACGCCAATACGTAGAGGAGGAAGATACGAATACTTTTATCGGATTAGATTTTTTATTGGAGTTACGAATCTCAAGAAAATCGAAGCCGGAAGTTTTGGTGGTTATGGTTCTCTCTCTTTCTCTCTCGGTCACTCTTTCTTCTATTGCTCACCGAAAAATAAAGCATGCAAGGATGATAGGTATTGCTAAATCCCTATTGTAGGAGAAAATGTTACATATGAAGAAGTCTAGGTGTCATTAGTTATTAAATGAAATGATTAGGTGTCATGCTTAGGTTATACATATACATATAAGCATGTTTCTTTCTTTTTCTTTTGTCCCTTGGTTTCGGTGGAGGAAAGAAAAGGAAATGGGATTCATATAGTGATTCAAGTGCATGTGTTCCTATTATATATATATAACAATTCAAGTTTAACTTTCCTTTTTCTTTGATTCCATTTAATGGCTTCGGCCATTCTTTCTAATTTTTTTTTCTAGTAAACTTTAATAATAATAATAATAATAATAATAATAATAATAATAATAATAAATTTAATTTAGACCGTAACTATCAATATAAGTTCTAATAGATAATTCAAAATAATAGAATAAGTCATAATTAAATTATTTTTATTTTAAATTCAAAGTATAAAATTTAATTTTAAAAATTCGAGTTGTTATAAAAAACATTTAAACTTTTTATTTTTGAATTTTAAAACTAAAAATATTATTCTTTTACCAAGAAGTAGAAAAATAAAGAATTTCAACAATAACCAATAATAAAAAAATTTAAAAAGTTTAAATTTTTAAAATTAGTTTATTCTATATTTGTGAAAAAAATAGCGTTATTCAGTGAATAAAAAATATATTTTTGAAAAAAAATTTGGGATTTCAAAAGACATAATTTATCAATTTTTTAATTTTTAAATTTAAAAATTTAATTTTTTATTTAAAATAGAAAAATAAAATAAAGTCTAGCAATATTAGGAAGACAAAAAGAAAAAGATGAAAACTTTATATTTTCAAATTTTGAAACAGAAAAGATTATTTTTTTTAACAAAAAGTAGAAAAATAAAGAATTTCAAAAATATCCAATAATAAAAAAAATTTAAGAAGTTTAAATTATTTAAATTAATTTATTCGATATCTGTGAAAAAATAGCATTATCCGATGAATAAAAAAATAAAAAAATATTCTTAAAAAAATTTAGGTTTCAAAAGACAAAATTTATCATTTTTTTAAATTTTTAAATTAAAAAATCAATTTTTTATTTAAAATATAAAAATAAAATAAAGTCCAATAATATTAGGTAGACAAAAAAAACATTTAAACTTTTTATTTTTGAATTTTGAAACTAAAAATATTATTCTTTTACCAAGAAGTAGAAAAATAAAGAATGTCAACAATACCCAATAATAAAAAATTTAAAAAGTTTAAATTTTTAAAATTAGTTTATTCTATATTTGCGAAAAAAATAGCGTTATTCGGTGAATAAAAAAATATACTTTTGAAAAAAAATTTTGAATTTGAAAAGACATATTTTATCAATTTTTTAATTTTTAAATTTAAAAATTTAATTTTTTATTTAAAATAGAAAAATAAAAAAAAGTCTAGCAATATTAGGAAGACAAAAAGAAAAAGATGAAAACTTTATATTTTCAAATTTTGAAACAGAAAAGATTATTTTTTTTACCAGGAAGTAGAAAAATAAAGAATTTCAAAAATATCCAATAATAAAAAAAATTTAAGAATTTTAAATTATTTAAATTAATTTATTCGATATCTGTGAAAAAATAGCATTATCCGATGAATAAAAAAATAAAAAAATATTCTTAAAAAAATTTAGGGTTTCAAAAGACAAAATTTATCATTTTTTTGAATTTTTAAATTAAAAAATCAAATTTTTTATTTAAAATATAAAAATAAAATAAAGTCCAATAATATTAGGTAGACAAAAAAACATTTAAACTTTTTATTTTTGAATTTTGAAACTAAAAATATTATTCTTTTACCAAGAAGTAGAAAAATAAAGAATTTCAACAATACCCAATAATAAAAAAATTTTAAAAGTTTAAATTTTTAAAATTAGTTTATTCTATATTTGTGAAAAAAATAGCGTTATTCGGTGAATAAAAAAATATACTTTTGAAAAAAAATTTTGAACTGGAAAAGACATAATTTATCAATTTTTTTAATTTTTAAATTTAAAAATTTAATTTTTTATTTAAAATAGAAAAATAAAAAAAGTCTAGCAATATTAGGAAGACAAAAAGAAAAAGATGAAACCTTTATATTTTCAAATTTTGAAACAAAAAAGATTATTTTTTTAACCAGGAAGTAGAAAAATAAAGAATTTTAAAAATATCCAATAATAAAAAAAATTTAAGAATTTTAAATTATTTAAATTAATTTATTCGATATCTGTGAAAAAATAGCATTATCCGATGAATAAAAAAAATAAAAAAATATTCTTAAAAAAATTTAGGTTTCAAAAGACAAAATTTATCATTTTTTTAATTTTTAAATTAAAAAATCAATTTTTTATTTAAAATATAAAAATAAAATAAAGTCCAATAATATTAGGTAGACAAAAAAAACATTTAAACTTTTTATTTTTGAATTTTGAAACTAAAAATATTACTCTTTTACCAAGAAGTAGAAAAATAAAGAATGTCAACAATACCCAATAATAAAAAGATTTAAAAAGTTTAAATTTTTAAAATTAGTTTATTCTATATTTGTGAAAAAAATAGCGTTATTCGGTGAAAAAAATATACTTTTGAAAAAAAATTTTGAATTTGAAAAGACATATTTTATCAATTTTTTTAATTTTTAAATTTAAAAATTTAATTTTTTATTTAAAATAGAAAAATAAAAAAAGTCTAGCAATAATAGGAAGAGTAAAAGAAAAAGATGAAAACTTTATATTTTCAAATTTTGAAACAGAAAAGATTATTTTTTTTACTAGGAAGTAGAAAAATAAAGAATTTCAAAAATATCCAATAATAAAAAAAATTTAAGAATTTTAAATTATTTAAATTAATTTATTCGATTTCTGTGAAAAAATAGCATTATCCGATGAATAAAAAAATAAAAAAATATTCTTAAAAAATTTAGGGTTTCAAAAGACAAAATTTATCATTTTTTGAATTTTTAAATTAAAAAATCAAATTTTTTATTTAAAATATAAAAATAAAATAAAGTCCAATAGTATTAGGTAGACAAAAAAAAAATATTTAAACTTTTTATTTTTCAATTTTGAAACTAAAAATAATATTCTTTTACCAAGAAGTAGAAAAATAAAGAATTTCAACAATATCCAATAATAAAAAAATTTAAAAAGTTTAAATTTTTAAAATTAGTTTATTCTAAATTTGTGAAAAAAATAGTGTTATTCGGTGGATAAAAAAATATATTTTTGAAAAAAAAATTGGATTTCAAAAGACATAATTTATCAATTTTTTTAATTTTTAAATTTAAAAATTTAATTTTTTATTTAAAATAGAAAAATAAAATAAAGTCTAGCAATATTAGGAAGACAAAAAGAAAAAGATGAAAACTTTATATTTTCAAATTTTGAAACAGAAAAGATTATTATTTTACCAAGAAGTAGAAAAATAAATGTAATATCCAGTCTAACCGAAATTAATTAAATAATGAGTTAAGTAGGAGCGAATATGGTTGGAAGATTTGGCAATTGGAATTTGATGATTTAAATATGATATTTGGATTCAGTGAATTTTTCCCAGTCGGAAAACATAGTTTTCTGTGTAAAAGCGCGCAGTGGAATTTTGACCGGTAGTACCGGCTGAGATTTGTCTGGTACTACAGCTGAAGAAATTGATTATGAGTAAATAAGATTAAGAAATGAGAATTTATAATTAGGTAAGGTAGAAATATTTAAAGTGCGATTTAGAGCGCTAATCTTAAAGGTTTTGGCCCAAAATTGGGCCAATGGGCAAAAATAAGTGAATCGGGCCTAAGTGGGCCCAAGACCCAACATATATAAGCATTAGTTATGAGCATTTCAGCTCATTTTACCCTAAAAAGAAGGGTTGGGGCGCTGAAATTGAGAAGAGGGAAGAGAAGAGAGAAAACCTAACTCTCTTTGATCTTCAAACCACCATAACTTGAGCTATGGAACTCCGATTGACGAGCCGTTTGTGGCCACGCGTCGCTCTTCTCATCCTCTACAATTCTATCTAAGTTTTGTGGTGAGTAATTCACTGTCCTCTGCCCAATTTTTATTTTCCTCTTCAAATTCGAATTTGGTTTGGGTTTTGAGGAAACCTTGTGATTTTTGTTGTTTAGGAGTGCTCTAGTATGAGCCATGGGTGATATTCATCACAAACTTTAGTGGGTAAAGGTAAGAAACCCTCCAACCCTTGTGAATTGTCATTTTTATGAGCCCTAGGTTGATGTATGTATGTAATATTGGTTATGTTAGTGCATTTGGTGGTTTTGGTGCACAATTGGGAGATTGGTGTTGCTTGAGGAGCTTTGGTGAGGCTTGGGACTAAGGTTGGTGGAGACTTCCAAAGAAGAGGCTCAATTAATTTGGCTACAAGAGGTACGGTTTAAGTTTCATTTAAATACCGTGTGGTGTGATGAGAATTCCTAGGCTAGATGCCCCTAGGATTAAGTTTGGATTGTGTAAATGGTTGGTGCTAATATGCATAGTTGGTATGTAATGTGAATTAATGATTGGGTTGAGAATTGTGTGGCCTTGTATGTTTGGTGTATTGAGAATTGAATGTATGGGGTAATGAGTATTGATTTGTGGTTTATGCTTTTAAATTGTGAAATTGGGCCGGAGGCCGTGAATTTTAGGCCGGAGGCCGGGAAGAGGTAAGGAAGGTAAGTTGATGTGTGCATTGTATGATGACACAAGTGATTGGATGAGTTTTAAATAATGAATATATGAATGATTGGGTTGGTTATTGAATAATAAGGTTTGAGGAGTTGAAGTGTGGAATTTGGTAATTTTGGGCGAAATTATGTAGATGAGGTATGTTTGGTTTTGGTTGAGATATATTATGTGGTCATATATATGATTATGATTATTGATGCCTTGATGGTATGATGATGCATGAGAGATATGTATGTTGTGATATATGCTTGAGGAATGATTAAGGTTGATTTGTGGGTGAAACCACGTGATAGTGAGTATGATATTGATTATGTATAATGATGACCGATTGGAAATAGTATTGTTGGAAATTGGGATGGGGAAGGATATATGACATGTTAATGTGTTTTTAATTTAGCCATTTGTTGAAATGGGTAAAAATGGTTAGATGGCAGTTTTGTGGCTTTTGGTAAAATGTCAATGTGTGAGTTGAGGATGACTTGATGTTGATTTTGGCACATTTTGATTGTTTTCAAAAAGGGTTGAATTTGGCATGTTTTGGTTGATTTTCAAAGAATTGAAATGGCTTGTTTTGAAAATGGCACTTTGTGGTTTTGTATGAGAACATGGTTTTTGGGCATACTTTGACGGGGCATAACTTGAACTACGGATTTCTGATTTGTGCCAAATCTATTTAGAAATGAAATTGGATCCGGGATGTCCATGTCGTTCGAAGAATGGGTGAAAAACAATTTAAAATGAGCAAGTTATGTCCGTCGGAAGATTGGGGGTTGAATCTGTGAATTCTGCAGTTTTTGACTTAGTAAATTTTTAGTAAAATGACCCCTCGCGCGTAGGCGCCCTTGGCGCGTACGCGCCGATCTTCGAGAAAACACCATCCGCGCGTGCGCGTTATGTGCACGGGCGCGCCGATGCGCTGCACCAATTGCCCAGCCATTTTCCAGAGAGTTGAGCCAAAATTGTGCCAGTTTTGTGCCTGGGGCGCAAGAGCACCCACGCGTACGCGTGGCTGATGCTTGCGCGTCGATTGGCTATTTTTCAACCCGCGCGTCCGCACGCATAACGCTTGCGCGTCGATGAATTTTGTGGCCATCCGCGCGTGCGCGTGGAGTACGCGTACGCGTGGCCCTGTTTTCATCCCAAAGTTGATTTTTGGGTTTTAAAAGCTAAATCTCATACTTCTAAGCCTCCGATCTCACCCTTATGTATTAAATCATTATGATATGCCTAGTAATGAGAAATAAGCTAGGGGATGTGGTAACTTGCGAGTGAAGCAAGGGAAAAAGTTATGATCAATGGTGAGCAACGATGATTATATGAGATATGGAGGATAACGGTAGGAATACCGTGTATGCCATGAGCCGAAGGGCTATATCTATTGATAAATGGCTGGTTCTTGATTGAATCATGAGCCGGATGGCTGAGTTATTTTCGGGTCACGGCAAAGCCATTATTGATTATGGCTGAGTATAAATGCATATATGATTAATGAATGAATGTGTTAAATGGATAATAATGGAAAATATTGAAATGTGATGTGTAACCCCGGGTAGTAGGCAGCGGCGTTGTCCGCTTGCTCCGGGTATGAGACGGAAAAGGAGGTTTATGATAAATGAGTTGATTATGGAGTTTTGAATGAATGTAACTCTGATACCTGGGTAGTAGTAAGGGTTGGGGTTTGTCCCACTTGCTCCAGGTTAATGTTTGATATTTGATAACAATGAGGATTGATAATATGAATTGATATTTGAATGAATATATGTTTGAGATACCTGGGCAGTAGCAAGGGTTGTGGTTCGTCCCGCTTGTTCCGGATTAATGCTTAAGATACCTGGGCAGTAGAAAGGGTTGTGGTTCGTCCCACTTGCTCTAGGTCAGAGATTGTGACACTTGGGTAGTAGCGGCAGAAGTGGTGAATCCACTCGCTCCAGGTTGAGCTTTTTAAACACCCACCCCGGTAGTAGCCGTAGTAGTTGTTGTTCCACTGGCTCTGGGTTGAGTGGATAGTAGCAAGGGGGTTGTAGCCCAAACCTACTTGCTCTGCAAGGGGTGTTTCTGTCCAATGATTAGCTACCAGGACATGTCGGGTTGGCTATATAACCGACAGATGATATCATCAGCCATAGGGCAGGCATACATCATTTGCATATGTTTGAATTGTTTGGGTTTGCCTATTTGTTTTGGATTTCTACATCATATATGCTATGTTACCTGAGTATGTGCTACTTGTTCTACTTGTACCTTATTTGTGTATTACTTGTCTGTATTGCTTGTGTTTGTACAACTGAGAGATCCCTCATGTTGGTGTCGATGGATGTTGAGGGCTATTCTTGATGATATGAATTGATGATGCGATTGCATGATGATGATGATTTTTGAATGAGATAATTTGAGCCCCCTGGGTAGACGCAGTAATGTGATTTCACTAGCTCCAAGCGAGGGTATGATGTATTGATATAGAGTTGCTGAGGCAGAACGACTGGTGATGGTTTTGCTTATGATTCTGAGTCTGATTCGTAGAAGAATCAGTGAGTTGGGAAACATATGTAACGTAAACTAGATTTAGTATCCCCTTACGACAGATGCCTATTTATGGATTAGTGAGAATCTAGGCTGGATACCTGGTGAAAAGGAGTTTAGGATGCTTAGTGAGTTTTTATTGCAGTGCATTGTATTTATTTGGCACTTTTACCGTACTGGGAACCTATGGGCCCGGGGTTCTCATTCCGTATATATCTTTTGTTTTTCAGATACAAGTTCAGGTGCTCAGAAGTGAGCTACGGTTCGTCTGAGAGACGGCAAAGATATTTATTTTCTCTACTTTGTGTTTTGCTTAGAATCTCTCCACCTTTGTTTTGAAACGATTACATTATTATTGAACTCTTTTGGAACTTGCCTATAGAGGCTCTTATGTTTCCTTTGAGAGAGATTAGGATATACTGTTGTCAACTACTTTCATACTGTACCCTAGCCGGCCTAAACTTCGCGGGTCGCGACTAGTGGCTATTACTTATGTTATACATATCTATCCGTTATCTATCTCTTAATCTCCTTTATGCCTTGTCCGTATATCGCTTTCGGCTTCACAGTTTAACTTTTCATTGTCGAAATGTGAGTGATACGTCTTCGCGATTTTGTTTCTACTCTTTTCAGGCTTCTCGATTAATACTCCTTTCGAAATTACCTATATTTATATATTAAAAATCCACCTGAGAGTCGTACCACCATAATATCATTGACCTATGACTCGAGCATAAGAATTTGAATATTAGGGTGTTACATTATGGTATCAGAGCAGTTCATCCTCGTGAGCCTGAGGGATGGAACTGCTTATGCTTCAATGCATACTCTGAGTCTGTGCCTGTGCTAGTTAGGGTATCTAACCGATACATCTAGCATGAAGTCCATGAGTGTACCTTTGGTACTTTGAAGCACTATACCTCCAATATTGAGACTGATCAACTTGATATCGATTGTTTGGTGTGTATAGGAACTAGATGGCGCCTCGTGGACCCGGTCGGGGACGTGAGAGAGATCGTACTAGCACGCAGGAACCAGAAGCCAACCCAATAACCCGGTAAACCTTATGGCGGCGTTGGAGAATATGGCTGCTGCTATACAAGCCACTGCGGAGGCTCTTGGGCAATAGATAAACAATAATGGCAATGGCGGAAGGGAAGCTCGGGGCCCGTTGACACTGGCAACTTTCTTAAAGGTTAATCCACTAAGTTCAAGGGAACCACCAATCCGACTGAAGCTGATACTTGGTTTCAGTCCATGGAGCGAGCACTGCAAGCGCAGTTGGTGCCTGAAGAGCAGTGACGAATGGATTTTTGACGGTTTAGAATTTCACTAATGAAATCTCGTTGTAAAGTATAGTTTCTAAACCAAGCAATAATCCTTTCATACAAAAATTTGTTTGTCACTAAAACAAACCCCTAAATTTATAAACCGAAGTATTCAAACCTCGGGTCGTTCTCCCTAGGAATTGTAATGAAGTGTCTTGTTATTGGTTGTGATGTGTTTTAGGGTTTTGGATAAGAGACATGAAAGTAAATAGCAATGAAATTAAACTAACAACTATAAAAGGCTCTTGGCAAGGTATGAAAATTAGAAGTCCTATCCTAGTTATCCTTCTCAATTGTGATGAGAATTGTTCATTGCTACCACTTAGTTAACCCTTACTAAATAAAGGAAAGTTAAGTGGATGAATTGACTTGAGCCACAAGTCCTAGCCAACTCCCAAGGAAAGACTAGCTTTAGTGCACTCCAAACCAATTAGCAATTTCTCCAATTACCAATCAACAAAGGAATTAGATAACTCAAGTGTCACTAATTACTCTACCTAGGCCAAGAGGAACAAAATCTATACTATATCTAGAAGAGGCATTTCAACAAACACATGAAAGGCAATAAAAGTAAACAACATAAATTGCAAGAATTAAAAAGAGATCTAACTACAAAGGTAAGAGATCAACAATATAAAAGCAAAGAAGAACAATTATTATGAATTACCTCTTATTGAATTGGAAGAAAATGGAAGGAACAATAGTAGATCTACAACAAAGTATAAGAACAACATAAAGGAAATTACAATAAAAGAATAGAAGAAGATGAATGTAGCAACAAGGAATTGAGAAGATAGAAGTAGAAGAAGATGAATTAAAATCTAGATCTAAGAACTAAACCTAATCCTAATCCTAATCCTAGAGAGAAGTGAGAGCTTCTCTCTCTAGAAACTACTTCTAAAACTAAACTATGACTAATAGTAACTAGATGTGGTAAAGTATGTAGTGTATGTTCATTCCCCCTTCAATCCTTGGCTTAAATAGCATCAGAAATGAGTTGGATTGGGCCCACAAGGCTTCTAAAATCGCTGGCCATGTGTTGCTTTAAGTGAACCAGGTGGCACAACGGCGCGTGCGCGTACTTTGCGCGTGCGCGCCACCATACGTGTATCAAATATGACAAATCTTATATCGTTTCGAAGCCCCGGATGTTAGCTTTCTAACCCAACTGGAACCGCATCATTTGGACCTCTGTAGCTCAAGTTATGGTCGTTTAAGTGCGAAGAGGTCGGCTTGACAGCTTTCCGGTTCTTTCATTTCTTCATGAGTTCTCCAACTTTTCATGCTTTCTTTCTTCATTCCCTTGATCCAATCTTTGCCTCCTAAACCTTAAATCACTTAACAAACATATCAAGGCATCTAATGGAATCAAGGAGAATTAGATTTAGCTATTTTAAGTCCTAAAAAGCATGTTTTCACTCTTAAGCACAATTAAAGGAGAGTATACAAAACCATGCTATTTCATTGAATAAATGTGGGTAAAAGGTTATAAAATCCCCTAAAATCAATACAAGATAAACCGTCAAATTGGGGTTTGTCAAGCAGCGTGTTGAATTTGCTACCTATCTGCTCACGGGGGAAGCATCGCATTGGTGGCAAGGGGCTCGACGTCTCCTACAACAGGGGAATGATCCTATCACTTGGGATGCCTTCCAGGTGGAATTCTATAAGAAGTACTTTCCAAATTCCGCCAGGACAGCCAAGGAATTGGAGTTACTACAGTTGAAGCAAGGTGCTATGTCCATATCTGAGTATACAGACAAATTTGAGGAGCTATTCAGGTTTTCCCGCATGTGTCAGGGAGCTTCGGGAGACTTTGAGGAATGGAAATGCATTAAGTATGAAGGAGGGCTCCGGAGCGACATCTTGGGTTTAGTGGGACCAATGGAGGTCCGAACTTTTTCAGAGTTGGTGAATAAGAGCAGACTTGCTGAAGAGTGTGTGAAAAGGAGGGTTGCAGAGGAAGGAAGTCATAGAGAGCACAACCAAGAATTTGCACCAAGGGTGATGAGCGGATAATTTGTATACTTTTTGGCATTGTTTTTAGTATGTTTTTGTTATGATATAGTTAGTTTTTAGTATATTTTTATTAGTTTTTAGTTAAAATTCACTTTTCTGGACTTTACTATGAGTTTGTGTGTTTTTCTGTGATTTCAGGTATTTTCTGGCTGAAATTGAGGGACCTGAGCAAAAATCTGATTCAGAGACCAAAAAGGACTGCAGATGCTGTTGGATTCTGACCTCCCTGCACTCGAAGTGGATTTTATGGAGCTACAGAAGCCCAATTGGCGCGCTCTCAACGGCGTTGGAAAGTAGACATCCTGGGATTTCCAGCAATATATGATAGTCCATACTTTGCCCAGGATTTGATGGTCCAAACCGGCGTTCAAAGTCACCTCAAGAAATCCCAGCGTTAAACGCTGGAACTGGCACCCAAATGGGAGTTAAACGCCCAAACTGGCACTAAAGCTGGCGTTTAACTCCAAAAAGAGTCTCTGCACGAAAATGCTTCAATGCTCAGCCCAAGCACACACCAAGTGGGCCCGGAAGTGGATTTTTATGTCTTTTACTCATCTCTGTACACCCTAGGCTACTAGTTCTCTATAAGTAGGACCTTTTACTATTGTATTTTAATCTTTGGACATCTAGTTCTTAGATTAGACTTTGGTAGCTATCTTCATTTGGTATGCTATCTTAGATCATTGGGAGGCTGGCCATTCGGCCATGCCTAGACTTTATGCTTATGTATTTTCAACGGTGGAGTTTCTACACACCATAGATTAAGGTGTGGAGCTCTGCTGTACCTCGAGTATTAATGCAATTACTATTGTTCTTCCATTCAATTCCGCTTGTTCTTTATCCAAGATATCACTTGTTCTTCAACTTGATGAAGGTGATGATTGTCACGAATCATCACCATTCTCACCCATGAACAAAGTGACTGACAACCACTCTTGTTCTACAAGCAACTAAGGCCATAGTGAATATCTCTTGGATTCCTGATTGCACGATGCATGGTTGATCGCCTGACAACCGAGTGCTCGCCTGACAAACGAGCCAACCATTCCGTGAGATCAGAGTCTTCGTGGTATAGGCGAGAACTGATGGCAACATTCAAGAGAATCCGGAAGGTCTAACCTTGTCTGTGGTATTCTGAGTAGGATTCAATGATTGAATGACTGTGACGTGCTTCAAACTCCTGAGGGCGGGGCGTTAGTGACAGACGCAAAAGAATCACTGGATTCTATTCCGGCCTGATTGAGAACCGACAGATGAATTCCGCTATGCTGTGACAGAGCATATGCAATCGCTTTCACTGAGAGGATGGGAGGTAGCCACTGACAACGGTGAAACCCGTGCTTAAGCTTGCCATGGAAAGGAGTAAGAAGGATTGGATGAAGGCAGTAGGAAAGCAGAGAGACGGAAGGGAAGGCATCTTCATGCGCTTATCTGAAGTTCCTACCAATGAATTACATAAGTATCACTATCTTTATCTTTTGTGTTATTTTCGTTCATCACCATTACCATTTGAGTTTGCCTGACTAAGATTTACAAGATGACCATAGCTTGCTTCAATACTAACAATCTCCGTGGGATCGACCCTTACTCGCGTAAGGTTTATTACTTGGATGATCCAGTGCACTTGCTGGTTAGTTGTGCGAAGTTGTGTAATGCCATGGTATTGAGCTACCACGTTTTTGGAGCCATTACCGAGGATTATGAGAGTTGTGAAAAAGTATTGTTCACAATTTCGCGCACCAAATTTTTGGCGCCGTTGCCGGGGATTGTTCAAGTTTTTGAGCAAGCTTTTGGTAACATCAGTGCCAAGATCCGGCAACAACACCAAATTTTTGGCGTTATTGCCAGGGATTGTTCTAGTTTGGACAACTGACGGTTCATCTTGTTGCTTAGATTAGGTATTTATTTTTTTTCGAAATTCTTGAAGATGAATTCTAGAGTTTCATGATGATTTGTTGAAATCTGGCTGGCTGAGAAGCCATGTCTAATCTCATTGGACCGAGGTTTCAACTTATCACCACAAGAGCTTGTTGATTTCTTATCAATCTTGCTTTTGGAGCAGTGATCTGCTAAGGCTTGGCTGGCCTCTGGCCATGTCTAGTGTTTTGGACCGAAGCTTTCTTTGAAAGCTTGGCTGGCTGTGAAGCCATGTCTAATTCCTGGACCGGAGTCTTAGACTAGCATTGCACTGATTCCTGGAATTCTCATTAAGAATTTTGATATCTTTTTTCCACTTAATTTTCGAAAAACACAAAAAAAATTTAAAAAAAATCATAAAATCCAAAAAATTCTTGTTTGAGTCTAGTGTCTCATGTTAAGTATGGTGTCAATTGCATGTTTCTGTTTTTATTGCATTCATGCATGTGTCTTAAGGATCTTTAAGTAATTCTTGATGATTCTCGTGCTCTGATCTTTGAATTCAATTAACTTGAGTGTTTTGTGTGTCTCATATGCATTTTCATTTTGTTAGTGTCAGTAGTATACTAACTGCTAAGTTTGGTGTCTTGCATGCATTGTTATTTGATTCTTGTTGCATTTTGGTTTGTCCTTATTATTAAAAATCCAAAAATATTTTTAATTTGTGTCTTTTCAAGTCAATAATACAGAGAATTGAAGATTCAGAACATACAGCAGAGGAATTGCACAGAAAAAGCTGGGCGTTCAAAACGCCCAGTGAAGAAGGACAGACTGGCGTTTAAACGCCAGCCAGGGTACCTGGTTGGGCGTTTAACGCCCAAAAGGGTAGTATTTTGGGCGTTAAACGCCAGAATGGATACCATTCTGGGCGTTTAACGCCAGGATGGCTAGAAGGGAAGATTTTGTTTTCAAATCAATTTTTTTTTAAGTTTTCAAAATCTTTTCAAAATCAAATCTTTTTCAAATCAATTTTTCAATCAAATCTTTTTCAAAACCAATCTCTTTCCATTTTTTTTAAAGATACTTACTATCAATTAATGATTTGATTCAACATTTCAAGTATGTTGCCTTTTCTGTTGAGAAAGGTTTAATATTTGAATCATATATTTTCTTGTTAGTCAAGTTTTTAATTTTCAAATCAAATCTTTTTAAAATGTTTTTCAAATCATATCTTCTCAATCATATTTTTTAAAAATCAATCATATCTTCTTAACCACATCTTTTTCAAAATAGTTTTCAATCAAATCTTTTTGATTTCTAACTTCAAAATCTTTTTCAAAAATCACTTGATCTCTTTTCCATTTTCATTTTCGAAAATTGAGTAATGTTTTTCAAAAATGTTTTCAAATTTCCCACTTAATTTTCGAAAATTACTTCCCTCCTTCTCACATCCTTCTATTTATGGACTAACACTATCCCTTAATGCAAAATTCGAACTCCATCTCTCTGTTAAGTTCGAATTTTCCACTTCTGTCTTCTACTCTTCTTTTCCTCTGACACCTAAAGGAATCTCTATACTGTGACATAGAGGATTCCACATTTTCTTGTTTCCTTCTCTTTCTTATGAGCAGGAGCAAAGACAAAGGCATTCTTGTTGAGGCTGATCCTGAACCTGAAAGGACCTTGAAGAGAAAGCTAAGAGAAGCCAAAGCACAACTCTCTTTAGAGAACCTGAACGAATTCTTCAAGGAAGAAGAACTCATGGCAGCCGAAAACAACAACAATGCCAACAATGCAAGGAAAGTGCTGGGTGACTTCACTGCACCTACTCCCGACTTCTATGGGAGAAGCATCTCTATCCCTGCCATTGGAGCAAACAACTTTGAGCTTAAGCCTCAATTAGTTTCTCTAATGCAACAGAATTGCAAGTTCCATGGACTTCCATTGGAAGATCCTCATCAGTTTTTAGCTGAGTTCTTGCAAATCTGTGACACTGTCAAGACTAATGGGGTTGACCCTGAGGTCTACAGACTAATGCTATTCCCTTTTGCTGTAAGAGACAGAGCTAGAACATGGTTGGATTCTCAACCTAAAGAAAGCCTGGACTCTTGGGAAAAGCTAGTCAATGCCTTCTTGGCAAAGTTCTTTCCACCTCAAAAATTGAGTAAGCTTAGAGTGGAAGTCCAAACCTTCAGACAGAAGGAAGGAGAATCCCTCTATGAAGCTTGGGAAAGATACAAACAATTGATCAGAAAGTGTCCCACTGACATGCTTTCTGAATGGAGCATCATAGGTATTTTCTATGATGGTCTCTCTGAACTGTCCAAGATGTCTTTGGATAGCTCTTCTGGAGGATCTCTTCATCTGAAGAAGACGCCTGCAGAAGCTCAAGAACTGATTGAAATGGTTGCAAATAACCAATTCATGTATACTTCTGAAAGGAATCCTGTGAACAATGGAACTAGTCAGAAGAAAGGAGTTCTTGAGATTGACACTCTGAATGCCATATTGGCTCAGAACAAAATATTGACTCAACAAGTCAATATGATTTCTCAAAGTCTGTCTGGAATGCAAAATGCACCAAGCAGTACTAAGGAAGCTTCATCTGAGGAAGAAGCTTATGATCCTGAGAACCCTTCAATAGAAGAGGTGAATTACATGGGAGAACCCTATGGAAACACCTACAATCCTTCATGGAGGAATCATCCAAATCTTTCATGGAAGGATCAACAGAGACCTCAACAAGGTTTCAACAATAATGGTGGAAGGAACAGGTTTAGCAATAGCAAGCCTTTTCCATCATCTTCTCAGCAATAGACAGAGAGCTCTAAGCAGAATACCTCTGACTTAGCAACCATGGTCTCTGATCTAATCAAAACCACTCAAAGTTTCATGACTGAAACTAGGTCCTCCATTAGGAATTTGGAAGGACAAGTGGGACAGCTGAGCAAGAAAATTACTGAACTCCCTCCAAGTACTCTCCCAAGCAATACAGAAGAAAATCCAAAAGGAGAGTGCAAAGCCATCAACTTGGCCGAATCCTGGGAGGGAGAAGAGGCAGTGAACGCCACTGAGGAAGGCCTCACTGGGCGTCCATTGGCCTCCAATGAGTTCCCCAATGAGGAACCATGGGAATCTGAGGCTCAAAATGAGACCATAGAGATTCCATTGGACTTACTTCTGCCATTCATGAGCTCTGATGAGTATTCTTCCTCTGAAGAGGATGAGTATGTCACTGAGGAGCAAGTTGCTAAATACCTTGGAGCAATCATGAAGCTGAATGACAAGTTATTTGGAAATGAGACTTGGGAGGATGAACCCCCTTTGCTCACCAAAGAACTGGATGACTTGTCTAGGCAGAAACTACCTCAAAAGAGGCAGGATCCTGGGAAGTTTTCTATACCTTGTACCATAGGCACCATGACCTTCAAGAAGGCCTTGTGTGACTTAGGGTCAAGTGTAAACCTCATGCCCCTCTCTGTAATGGAGAAGCTAGGGATCTTTGAGGTGCAAGCTGCAAAAATCTCACTAGAGATGGCAGACAACTCAAGAAAACAAGCCTATGGACTTGTAGAGGATGTTCTAGTCAAAGTTGAAGACCATTACATCCCTACTGATTTCATAGTCCTAGAGACTGGGAAGTGCATGGATGAATCCATCATCCTTGGCAGACCCTTCCTAGCCACAGCAAAGGCTGTGATTGATGTTGATAGAGGAGAGTTGATCATTCAAGTGAATGAAGAATCCTTGGTGTTTAAGGCCCAAGGATATCCCTCTATCACCATGGAGAGGAAGCATGAAGAGCTTCTCTCAAAACAGAGCCAAACAGAGCCCCCGCAGTCAAACTCTAAGTTTGGTGTTGGGAGGCCACAACCAAACTCTAAGTTTGGTGTTGAACCCCCACATTCAAACTCTAAGTTTGGTGTTGGGAGGTTCCAACACGGTTCTGAGCATTTCTGAGGCTCCATGAGAGTCCTCTGTCAAGCTACTGACATTAAAGAAGCGCTTGTTGGGAGGCAACCCAATGTTTTATAGTTAACTATTTTCTTTGTTATTTTATCTTTTTTTTTGTAGGTTGATGATCATAAGAAGTCACAAAAACAATGAAAAAAGCAAAAACAGAATGAAAAACAGGAAGAAAAACAGCACACCCTGGAGGAAGATGCTGCTGGCGTTCAAACGCCAGTAAGCCTAGCAGTTGGGCGTTTAACGCCCAGTCTGGCACCATTCTGGGCGTTTAACGCCAGAAAGGGGCACCAGACTGGCGTTAAACGCCAGAAAAGAGCAAGAACCTGGCGTTAAACGCCAGGAATGGGCACCAGCCCGGCGTTTAACGCCAGAAATGGCTCAAAACGTGAATTTTGATGCCATTTGGTGCAGGGATGACTTTTCCTTGACACCACAGGATCTGTGGGCCCCACAGGATCCCCACCTACCCCACCATCACTCTCTCTCTTCTTCCCCCATTCACCAATCACCTCAACACCTCTTCCCCAAAAACCCCTCACCTATCAAATCCCATCTTTCTCTTCACCACTCACATCCATCCTTCATAAATCCCCACCAACCTCACCCTTCAAATTCAAACCACTTTCCCTCCCAAACCCACCCATAATGGCCGAACCATTACCCCCCCCTCTCTCCTATATATACCCTTCTTCAACCCTTCATTTTCACACAACCTAAACACCACTTCTCCCCCTCTTTGGCCGAACACACCACCATCTCCCTCTTCCTCATTTCTTCTTCTTCTACTCTCTTCTTTCTTCTTTTGCTCGAGGACGAGCAAACATTTTAAGTTTGGTGTGGTAAAAGCATTGCTTTTAGTTTTTCCATAACCATTATGGCATCCAAGGCCGGAGAAACCTCTAGAAAGAGGAAAGGGAAGGCAAAAGCTTCCACCTCCGAGTCATGGGAGATGGATAGATTCATCTCAAGGGTGCATCAAGACCACTTCTATGAAGTTGTGGCCTTGAAGAAGGTGATCCCCGAGGTCCCTTTTTCACTCAAGAAGGGTGAATATCCGGAGATCCGACATGAGATTCAAAGAAGAGGTTGGGAAGTTCTTACCAACCCCATTCAACAAGTCGGAATCTTGATGGTTCAAGAGTTCTATGCCAATGCATGGATCACCAAGAACCATGACCAAAGTGTGAACCCAAATCCAAAGAATTATCTTACTATGGTTCGGGGGAAATACTTGGATTTTAGTCCGGAAAGTGTGAGGGTGGCGTTCAACTTGCCTATGATGCAAGGAGATGAACATCCTTACACTAGAAGGGTCAACTTTGATCAAAGGTTGGACCAAGTCCTCACAGTCATATGTGAAGAGGGTGCCCAATGGAAGAGAGATTCAAGAGGAAAGCCGGTTCAATTGAGAAGGCATGACCTCAAACCCGTGGCTAGAGGATGGTTAGAGTTCATACAACGCTCAATCATTCCCACTAGCAACCGGTCCGAAGTTACCATAGACCGGGCTATCATGATCCATAGCATCATGATTGAAGAAGAAATAGAGGTTCATGAGGTTATAGCCCAAGAACTCTATAAGGTGGCGGACAAGACCTCTACCTTGGCAAGGTTAGCCTTTCCTCATCTCATTTGTCACCTCTGTTATTCAGTTGAAGTTGACATAGAGGGAGACATCCCCATTGATGAGGACAAGCCCATCACTAAGAAGCGGATGGAGCACACAAGAGATCCCACTCATCATGAGATCCCTGAGATTCCTCAAGGGATGCACTTTCCTCCACAAAACTATTGGGAGCAAATGAACACCTCCCTAGGAGAATTGAGTTCCAACATGGGACAACTAAGGGTGGAGCATCAAGAACACTCCATCATCCTTCATGAAATTAGAGAAGATCAAAGAATCATGAGGGAGGAACAACAAAGACAAGGAAGAGACATCGAGGAGCTCAAGCACTCCATA
The DNA here is from genome assembly GCF_003086295.3 of Arachis hypogaea. Classification (NCBI taxonomy): domain Eukaryota; kingdom Viridiplantae; phylum Streptophyta; class Magnoliopsida; order Fabales; family Fabaceae; genus Arachis; species Arachis hypogaea. The sequence goes on from NC_092045.1 coordinate 56,796,380, forward strand.
GGATCTTCAAGAGGAAGAAAGAGCCGCCATCACTAAGGTGGACCCGTTCCTTGATTTCCTTGTTCTTTATTCTTCTGTTTTTCGAATTTTATGCTTATGTTTATCCATGTTTGTGTCTTGTGATCATTAGTGTCTTAGTGTCTATGCCTTAAAGTTATGAATGTCCTATGAATCCATCACCTTTCTTGAATAAAAATGTGCTTAATTGAAAAAGGAAGAATTGCATGAATTTTGAATTTTATAACAGTTTAATTGTTTTGATGTGGTGGTAATATTTTTGTTCTCTGAATGTATGCTTAAACAGTGCATATGTATCTTGAATTTGTGGTTCATGAATGTTGGCTCTTGAAAGAATGATGAAAAAGGAGACATGTTACTGAGGATCTGAAAAATCATAAAAATGATTCTTGAAGCAAGAAAAAGCATTTATATTCAAAAAAAAAAAACCGAAAAAAAAAGAGGAAAAAGAAAACGAAAAAAGAGAGAAATAAGAGTTGTGATCCAAGGCAAATAAGAGTGTGCTTAAGAACCCTGGACACCTCTAATTGGGGACTTTAGCAAAGCTGAGTCACAATCTGAAAAGGTTCACCCAATTATGTGTCTGTGGCATGTATGTATCCGGTGGTAATACTGGAAGACAGAGTGCTTTGGGCCACAGCCAAGACTCAATAAATAGCTATGTTCAAGAATCATCATACTCTACTAGGAGAATCATTAACACTATCTGGATTCTAAGTTCCTAAAGAAGCCAATCATTCTGAATTTCAAAGGATAGAGTGAGATGCCAAAACTGTTCAGAGGCAAAAAGTTAAAAGCCCCGCTCATCTGATTAATACTGATCTTCATAGATGTTTTTGGAATTCATTGCATATTCTCTTCTTTTTATCTTATTTGATTTTCAGTTGCTTGAGGACAAGCAACAATTTAAGTTTGGTGTTGTGATGAGCGGATAATTTGTATACTTTTTGGCATTGTTTTTAGTATGTTTTTGTTATGATATAGTTAGTTTTTAGTATATTTTTATTAGTTTTTAGTTAAAATTCACTTTTCTGGACTTTACTATGAGTTTGTGTGTTTTTCTGTGATTTCAGGTATTTTCTGGCTGAAATTGAGGGACCTGAGCAAAAATCTGATTCAGAGACCAAAAAGGACTGCAGATGCTGTTGGATTCTGACCTCCCTGCACTCGAAGTGGATTTTATGGAGCTACAGAAGCCCAATTGGCGCGCTCTCAACGGCGTTGGAAAGTAGACATCCTGGGCTTTCCAGCAATATATGATAGTCTATACTTTGCCCAAGATTTGATGGCCCAAACCGGCGTTCAAAGTCACCTCAAGAAATCCCAGCGTTAAACGCTGGAACTGGCACCCAAATGGGAGTTAAACGCCCAAACTGGCACTAAAGCTGGCGTTTAACTCCAAGAAGAGTCTCTGCACGAAAATGCTTCAATGCTCAGCCCAAGCACACACCAAGTGGGCCCGGAAGTGGATTTTTATGTCTTTTACTCATCTCTGTACACCCTAGGCTACTAGTTCTCTATAAGTAGGACCTTTTACTATTGTATTTTAATCTTTGGACATCTAGTTCTTAGATCAGACTTTGGTAGCTATCTTCATTTGGTATGCTATCTTAGATCATTGGGAGGCTGGCCATTCGGCCATGCCTAGACTTTATGCTTATGTATTTTCAACGGTGGAGTTTCTACACACCATAGATTAAGGTGTGGAGCTCTGCTGTACCTCGAGTATTAATGCAATTACTATTGTTCTTCCATTCAATTCCGCTTGTTCTTTATCCAAGATATCACTTGTTCTTCAACTTGATGAAGGTGATGATTGTCACGAATCATCACCATTCTCACCCATGAACAAAGTGACTGACAACCACTCTTGTTCTACAAGCAACTAAGGCCATAGTGAATATCTCTTGGATTCTTGATTGCACGATGCATGGTTGATCGCCTGACAACCGAGTGCTCACCTGACAAACGAGCCAACCATTCCGTGAGATCAGAGTCTTCGTGGTATAGGCGAGAACTGATGGCAGCATTCAAGAGAATCCGGAAGGTCTAACCTTGTCTGTGGTATTCTGAGTAGGATTCAATGATTGAATGACTATGACGTGCTTCAAACTCCTGAGGGCGGGGCGTTAGTGACAGACGCAAAAGAATCACTGGATTCTATTCCGGCCTGATTGAGAACCGACAGATGAATTCCGCTATGCTGTGACAGAGCATATGCAATCGCTTTCACTGAGAGGATGGGAGGTAGCCACTGACAACGGTGAAACCCTTGCTTAAGCTTGCCATGGAAAGGAGTAAGAAAGATTGGATGAAGGCAGTAGGAAAGCAGAGAGACGGAAGGGAAGGCATCTTCATGCGCTTATCTGAAGTTCCTACCAATGAATTACATAAGTATCACTATCTTTATCTTTTGTGTTATTTTCGTTCATCACCATTACCATTTGAGTTTGCCTGACTAAGATTTACAAGATGACCATAGCTTGCTTCAATACTAACAATCTCCGTGGGATCGACCCTTACTCGCGTAAGGTTTATTACTTGGACGACCCAGTGCACTTGCTGGTTAGTTGTGCGAAGTTGTGTAATGCCATGGTATTGAGCTACCACGTTTTTGGAGCCATTACCGGGGATTATGAGAGTTGTGAAAAAGTATTGTTCACAATTTCGCGCACCAAAGGGGTCGAGAGTTTAAGGAGAGAGGATACATACAACACTTTCCCCAAGGACGGAATAACTTTGCAACGAGTGAGGAGTCCCAAAGGAATGGTAAGGGAAAACGGGCAGCGGTTGCTTCTAATGTTTTGAGCTGTCAGAGGTGTGGAAGTCATCACCCAAATAGGCCATGCCGATTGGGGTTAGGCGTATGTTACAAGTGCGGGTTACCAGGGCATGTATCAAGAAATTACGAACAAGGAGAGAGTCAGGATGCGGGCCGATTGTGGCAGTAAGATTGAGGTAATTGCAATAATCAGGCTTAAATGGCAGTGTGTGATTTTATAATACCGCCTGTACAGTAAAACTGGGAATGTCGAGCTTAATATTAAACGGATAAGCAAACCGGATGGTCCGAGTAAGGAATTGCCTTAATACAAATGGATAAATGCCTGTGATGTAAATGATTTTTTGTTGAGAATGATGTGTTGTGTTTATTATGTAGTTGATTGATTTCTAGATTTTTGGTAAAACGGATTAAACCTGTGACTTTTAGTTCCTTAAATAGATAAGAAATGGTCCTAAATGATGGATTTGGAAACGTTGATTAGAAATGTTTTATGCTTTGAGTACTTAAAAGTTTAGTGAGCTGATACAGATACTGATTCTCGATAATTGGAATTAATTGCGGTTGTGAGCCTTAATGGTCCTGAAACGGATGAGGAAATTATCATTGATGCATAATTGGATTTAGATGATGAGGAGTGCAAGTTGTCGTGTTTGAGAGATGTGTACCATGATGTTTGATCATAGTGACCTTGGAATTAGATTGAGATTTATAATGATTGGTTTCGAAAGGCGAATGTGAAAACCACTAAATTGGAACATTGATGCGGTATTGAGATTGGTTTGAGGGGACCCGTGATGGGTGGTAAACTTCAATTTTAGGGGAGGTACTGTTGGAAAAATTTTTTTCCAAGAATTTGAAGGAGCATTGGTTATGGTTTTGAGGATGATTTTTTTTATGAGTAACCTTAACACAAGAGATGTGTCTCGAATGCTTTTATAGATTATTAAAGGAAAGCGGATTCTTATGATTTTGTTAAATTGTTATTTCAAACTCATTTGCTTTCTAGAAATGAAAGGGGTTTTTGATTGATAAGTCGGAGACTTTATAACAGCAAGTCACGTGGAAATTCTAGGGTTTGAGAATAAGAAAGTAAGTTTGGAGTTTATGCTTGGAGTTGAGCTGTGATTAGTGGTAATTGGCTTGGCAGAGAGAGAGGATAGTGATGGAGTATGATTAAGGTGTAATGATGATTTTTGATTGATTATAGTGATGTGAGACGATGGCTATGATTAACGATGATGGTAATACTATTGATGACATGATTTGAGATTTAATAGGGTGTGAGTTGGTGAGACGATAAAAGTAAGAAACGAGACTATTGGTCGGCGTTGGACAAATGACCAAGAACCTCGAATATAGAGAAATCAGAGCGCGGCAACGGAAGTGCGCAGAATAAAAGGACCTTGGGACTGTTATGCGTTGGATATAGAGGCAGACTACGCTCGCGTACTCGCAGTGGTGGATGGAATTTTCGAGGGCGAAAATTTTTGTTAGGGGGGTAGAATGTAATACCCGGTCTAACCGAAATTAATTAAATAATGAGTTAAGTAGGAGCGAATATGGTTGGAAGATTTGGCAATTGGAATTTGATGATTTAAATATGATATTTGGATTCAGTGAATTTTTCCGAGTCGGAAAACATAGTTTTCTGTGTAAAAGCGCACAGTGGAATTTTGACCAGCAGTACCGGCTGAGATTTGTCTGGTACTACAGCTGAAGAAATTGATTATGAGTAAATAATATTAAGAAATGAGAATTTATAATTAGGGAAGGTAGAAATATTTAAAGTGCGATTTAGAGCGCTAATCTTAAAGGTTTTGGCCCAAAATTGGGCCAATGGGCAAAAATAAGTGAACCGGACCTAAGTGGGCCCAAGACCCAACATATATAAGCATTAGTTATGAGCATTTCAGCTCATTTTACCCTAAAAAGAAGGGTTGGGGCGCTGAAATTGAGAAGAGGGAAGAGAAGAGAGAAAACCTAACTCTCTTCGATCTTCAAACCACCATAACTTGAGCTACGGAACTCCGATTGACGAGCCGTTTGTGGTCACGCGTCGCTCTTCTCATCCTCTACAATTCTATCTAATTTTTGTGGTGAGTAATTCACTTTCTTCGGCCCAGTTTTCATTTTCCTCTTCAAATTCGAATTTGGTTTGGGTTTTGAGGAAACCTTGTGATTTTGGTTGTTTAGGAGTGCTCTAGTATGAGCCATGGGCAATATTCATCACAAACTTCAGTGGGTAAAGGTAAGAAACCCTCCAACCCTTGTGAATTGTCATTTTTATGAGCCCTAGGTTGATATATGTATGTAATATTGGTTATGTTAGTGCATTTGATGGTTTTGGTGCACAATTGGGAGATTGGTGTTGCTTGAGGAGCTTTGGTGAGGCTTGGGACTAAGGTTGGTGGAGACTTCCAAAGAAGAGGCTCAATTAATTTGGCTACAAGAGGTACGGTTTAAGTATCATTTAAATACCGTGTGGTGTGATGAGAATTCCTAGGCTAGATGCCCCTAGGATTAAGTTTGGATTGTGTAAATGGTTGGTGCTAATATGCATAGTTGATATGTAATGTGAATTAATGATTGGGTTGAGAATTGTGTGGCCTTGTATGTTTGGTGTATTGAGAATTGAATGTATGGGGTAATGAGTATTGATTTGTGGTTTATGCTTTTAAATTGTGAAATTGGGCCGGAGGCCGTGAATTTTGGGCCGGAGGCCGGGAAGAGGTAAGGAAGGTAAGTTGATGTGTGCATTATATGATGACACAAGTGATTGGATGAGTTTTAAATAATGAGTATATGAATGATTGGGTTGGTTATTGAATAATAAGGTTTGAGGAGTTGAAGTGTGGAATTTGGTAATTTTGGGCGAAATTATGTAGATGAGGTATGTTTGGTTTTGGTTGAGATATATTATGTGGTCATATATGTGATTATGATTATTGATGCCTTGATGGTATGATGATGCATGAGAGATATGTATGTTGTGATATATGCTTGAGGAATGATTAAGGTTGATTTGTGGGTGAAACCACGTGATAGTGAGTATGATATTGATTATGTATAATGATGACCGATTGGAAATAGTATTGTTGGAAATTGGGATGGGGAAGGATGTATGACATGTTAATGTGTTTGTAATTTAGCCATTTGTTGAAATGGGTAAAAATGGTTATATGGCGGTTTTGTGGCTTTTGGTAAAGTGTCAATGTGTGAGTTGAGGATGGCTTGATGTTGATTTTGGCACATTTTGATTGTTTTCAAAAAGGGTTGAATTTGGCATGTTTTGGTTGATTTTGAAAGAATTGAAATGGCTTGTTTTGAAAATGGCACTTTGTGGTTTTGTATGAAAACATGGTTTTTGGGCATAATTTGACGGGGCATAACTTGGACTACGGATCTCTGATTTGTGCCAAATCTATTTAGAAATGAAATTGGATCCGGGATGTCCATGCCGTTCGAAGAACGGGTGAAAAACAATTTAAAGTGAGCAAGTTATGTCCGTTGGAAGATTGGGGTTGAATTTGTGAATTCTGCAGTTTTTGACTTAGTAAATTTTTAGTAAAATGACCTCTCGCGCATAGGCACCCTTGGCGTGTACGCGCCGATCTTCGGGAAAACACCATCCGCACGTGCGCGTGCTGTGCGCGGGCGCACTGATGCGCTGCACCAATTGCCCAGCCATTTTCCAGAGAGTTGAGCCAAAGTTGTGCCAGTTTTGTGCCTGGGGCGCAAGAGCACCCACGCGTACGCGTGGCTGATGCTTGCGCGTCGATTGGCTATTTTTCAACCCGCACGTCTGCACGCATAACGCTTGCGCGTCGATGAATTTTGTGGCCATCCGCGCGTGCGCGTGGAGTACGCGTACGCGTGGCTCTGTTTTCATCCCAAAGTTGATTTTTGGGTTTTAAAAGCTAAATCTCATACTTCTAAGCCTCCGATCTCACCCTTATGTATTAAATCATTATGATATGCCTAGTAATGAGAAATGAGCTAGGGGATGTGGTAACTTGCGAGTGAAGCAAGGGAAAAAGTTATGATCAATGGTGAGCAACGATGATTATATGAGATATGGAGGATGACGGTAGGACTACCGTGTATGCCATGAGCCGAAGGGCTATATCTATTGATAAATGGCTGGTTCTTGATTGAATCATGAGCTGGATGGCTGAGTTATTGCCGGGTCACGGCAAAGCCATTATTGATTATGGCTGAGTATAAATGCATATATGATTAATGAATGAATGTGTTAAATGGATAATAATGGAAAATATTGAAATGTGATGTGTAACCGCGGGTAGTAGGCAGTGGCGTTGTCCGCTTGCTCCGGGTATGAGACGGAAAAGGAGGTTTATGATAAATGAGTTGATTATGGAGTTTTGAATGAATGTAACTCTGATACCTGGGTAGTAGTAAGGGTTGGGGTTCGTCCCACTTGCTCCAGGTTAATGTTTGATATTTGATAACAATGAGGATTGATAATATGAATATATGTTTGAGATATATTTGAATGAATATATGTTTGAGATACCTGGGCAGTAGCAAGGGTTGTGGTTCGTCCCGCTTGTTCCGGGTTAATGCTTAAGATACCTGGGCAGTAGAAAGGGTTGTGGTTCGTCCCACTTGCTCTAGGTCAGAGATTGTGACACCTGGGTAGTAGCGGCAGAAGTGGTGAATCCACTCGCTCTAGGTTGAGCTTTTTAAACACCCACCCCGGTAGTAGCCGTAGTAGTGGTTGTTCCACTGGCTCTGGGTTGAGCGGATAGTAGCAAGGGGGTTGTAGCTCAAACCTACTTGCTCCGCAAGGGGTGTTTCTGTCCAATGGTTAGCTACCAGGACATGTCGGGTTGGCTATATGACTGACAGATGATATCATCAGCCATAGGGCAGGCATACATCATTTGCATATGTTTGAATTGTTTGGGTTTGCCTATTTGTTTTGGATTTCTACATCATATATGCTATGTTACCTGAGTATGTGCTACTTGTTCTACTTGTACCTTATTTGTGTATTACTTGTCTGTATTGCTTGTGTTTGTACAACTGAGAGATCCCTCATGTTGGTGTCGGTGGATGTTGAGGGCTATTCTTGATGAGATGAATTGATGATGCGATTGCATGATGATGATGATTTTTGAATGAGATAATTTGAGCCCCCTGGGTAGACGCAGTAATGTGATTTCACTAGCTCCAGGCGAGGGTATGATGTATTGATATAGAGTTGCTGAGGCAGAACGACTGGTGATGGTTTTGCTTATGATTCTGAGTCTGATTCGTAGAAGAATCAGTGAGTTGGGAAACATATGTAACGTAAACTAGATTTAGTATCCCCTTACGACAGATGCCTATTTATGGATTAGTGAGAATCTAGGCTGGATACCTGGTGAAAAGGAGTTTAGGATGCTTAGTGAGTTTTTATTGCAGTGCATTGTATTTATTTGGCACTTTTACCGTATTGGGAACCCATGGGCCTGGGTTCTCATTCCGTATATATCTTTTGTTTTTCAGATACAAGTTCAGGTGCTCAGAAGTGAGCTGCGATTCGTCTGAGAGACGGGGAAGATATTTATTTTCTCTACTTTGTGTTTTGCTTAGAATCTCTCCACCTTTGTTTTGAAAAGATTACATTATGTATTGAACTCTTTTGGAACTTGCCTATAGAGGCTCTTATGTTTCCTTTGAGAGAGATTAGGATATACTGTTGTCAACTACTTTCATACTGTACCCTAGCCGGCCTAAACTTCGCGGGTCGCGACTAGTGGCTATTACTTATGTTATACATATCTATCCGTTATCTATCTCTTAATCTCCTTTATGCCTTGTCCGTATATCGCTTTCGGCTTCACAGTTTAACTTTTCGTTGTCGAAACGTGAGTGATACGTCTTCACGATTTTGTTTCTACTCTTTTAAGGCTTCTCGATTAATACTCCTTTCGAAATTACCTATATTTATATATTAAAAATCCACCTGAGAGTCATACCACCATAATATCATTGACTTATGACTCGAGCATAAGAATTTGAATATTAGGGTGTTACAATAAAGAATTTCAAAAATATCCAATAATAAAAAAATTTAAGAAGTTTAAATTTTTTAAATTAATTTATTCGATATCTGTGAAAAAATAGCATTATCCGATGAAGAAAAAATAAAAAAATATTCTTAAAAAAATTTACGATTTCAAAAGATAAAATTTATCATTTTTTTGAATTTTTAAATTAAAAATCAATTTTTTATTTAAAATAAAAAATAAAATAAAGTCCAATAATATTAGGTAGACAAAAAAACATTTAAACTTTTTTTTTAATTTTGAAACTAAAAATATTATTCTTTTACAAGAAGTAGAAAAATAAAGAATTTCAACAATACCCAATAATAAAAAAATTTAAAAAGTTTAAATTTTTAAAATTAGTTTATTCTATATTTGTGAAAAAAATAGCGTTATTCGTGAATAAAAAAATATATTTTTGAAAAAAAATTTGGATCAAAAGACATAATTATCAATTTTTTAATTTTTAAATTTAAAAATTTAATTTTTTTTAAAATAGAAAATAAAATAAAGTCAGCAATATTAGGAAGACAAAAAGAAAAAGATGAAAACTTTATATTTTCAAATTTTGAAACAGAAAAGATTATTTTTTTACCAAGAAGTAGAAAAATAAAGAATTTCAAAAATATCCAATAATAAAAAATTTAAGAAGTTTAAATTATTTAAATTAATTTATTCGATATCTGTGAAAAATAGCATTATCCGATGAATAAAAAAATAAAAAATATTCTTAAAAAAATTTAGGATTTCAAAAGACAAAATTTATCATTTTTTTGAATTTTTAAATTAAAAAATCAAATTTTTTATTTAAAATATAAAAATATAATAAAGTCCAATAATATTAGGTAGACAAAAAAACATTTAAACTTTTTTTTTTAAATTTTGAAACTAAAAATATTATTCTTTTACAAGAAGTAGAAAAATAAAGAATTTCAACAATACCCAATAATAAAAAATTTAAAAAGTTTAAATTTTTAAAATTAGTTTATTCTATATTTGTGAAAAAAATAGCGTTATTCGGTGAATAAAAAAATATATTTTTGAAAAAAAATTTGGATTTCAAAAGACATAATTTATCAATTTTTTTAATTTTTAAATTTAAAAATTTAATTTTTTATTTAAAATGAAAAATAAAATAAAGTCTAGCAATATTAGGAAGACAAAAAGAAAAAGATGAAAACTTTATATTTTCAAATTTTGAAACAGAAAAGATTATTTTTTTACCAAGAAGTAGAAAAATAAAGAATTTCAAAAATATCCAATAATAAAAAAATTTAAGAAGTTTAAATTTTTAAATTAATTTATTCGATATCTGTGAAAAAATAGCATTATCCGATGAATAAAAAAATAAAAAAATATTCTTAAAAAAATTTAGATTTCAAAAGACAAAATTTATCATTTTTTTGAATTTTTAAATTAAAAATCAAATTTTTTATTTAAATAGAAAAATAAAATAAAGTCCAATAATATTAGGTAGACAAAAAAAAATTTAAACTTTTTATTTTTAAATTTTGAAACTAAAATATTATTCTTTTACCAAGAAGTAGAAAAATAAAGAATTTCAACAATACCCAATAATAAAAAAATTTAAAAAGTTTAAATTTTTAAAATTATTTATTCTATATTTGTGAAAAAAATAGCGTTATTCGGTGAATAAAAAAATATATTTTGAAAAAAATTTTGGATTTCAAAAGACAAATTTATCAATTTTTTAATTTTTAAATTTAAAAATTTATTTTTTATTTAAAATAGAAAAATAAATAAAGTCCAGCAATATTAGGAAGACAAAAAGAAAAAGATGAAAACTTTATATTTTCAAATTTTGAAACAGAAAAGATTATTTTTTTACCAAGAAGTAGAAAAATAAAGAATTTCAAAAATATCCAATAATAAAAAAATTTAAGAAGTTTAAATTTTTAAATTAATTTATTCGATATCTGTGACAAAATAGCATTATCCGATGAATAAAAAAATAAAAAATATTCTTAAAAAATTTAATTTAAAAACAAAATTTATCATTTTTTTAATTTTTAAATTAAAAATCAAATTTTTATTTAAAATATAAAATATAATAAAGTCAATAATATTAGGTAGACAAAAAAAATTTAAACTTTTTTTTAATTTGAACTAAATATCTGTGAAAAATAGCATTATCTGATGAATAAAAAAAAAAAAAAAATATTCTTAAAAAATTTAGATTTCAAAAAAAAATTATCATTTTTTGAATTTTAAATTAAAAAAAAATTTTTATTTAAAATATAAAAATAAATAAAGTCCAATAATATTAGGTAGACAAAAAAATATTTAAACTTTTTTTTTAATTTTGAAACTAAAAATATTATTCTTTTACTAAGAAGTAGAAAAATAAAGAATTTCAACAATACCCAATAATAAAAAAATTTAAAAAGTTTAAATTTTTAAACTTAGTTTATTCTATATTTGTGAAAAAAATAGAGTTATTCGGTGAATAAAAAAATATATTTTTGAAAAAAATTTGGATTTCAAAAGACATAATTTATCAATTTTTTTATTTTTAAATTTAAAAATTTAATTTTTTTTAAATAGAAAAATAAAATAAAGTCCAGCAATATTAGGAAGACAAAAAGAAAAAGATGAAAACTTTATATTTTCAAATTTTGAAACAGAAAAGTTATTTTTTCCAAGAAGTAGAAAAATAAAGAATTTCAAAAATATCCAATAATAAAAAATTTAAGAAGTTTAATTTTTTAAATTAATTTATTCGATATCTGTGAAAAGATAGCATTATCCGATGAATAAAAAAATAAAAAAATATTCTTCAAAAAAATTTATTATTTCAAAAGACAAAATTTATCATTTTTTTAATTTTTAAATTAAAAAATCAAATTTTTTATTTAAAATATAAAAATATAATAAAGTCCAATAATATTAGGTAGACCAAAAAAAACATTTAAACTTTTTTTTTAATTTTGAAACTAAAAATATTATTCTTTTACCAAGAAGTAGAAAAATAAAGAATTTCAACAATACCAATATTAAAAAAATTTAAAAAGTTTAAATTTTTAAACTTAGTTTATTCTATATTTGTGAAAAAAATAGCGTTATTCGGTGAATAAAAAAATATATTTTTGAAAAAATATTTTGGATTTCAAAAGACATAATTTATCAATTTTTTAATTTTTAATTTTAAATTTATTTTTTTTAAATAGAAAAATAAAATAAAGTCTAGCATTATTAGGAAGACAAAAAGAAAAAGATGAAAACTTTATATTTTCAAATTTTGAAACAGAGAAGATTGTTTTTTTACCAAGAAGTAGAAAAATAAAGAATTTCAAAAATATCCAATAATAAATAAATTTAAGAAGTTTAAATTATTTAAATTGATTTATTCGATATCTGTGAAAAATAGCATTATCTGATGAATAAAAAAATAAAAAAATATTCTTAAAAAAATTTAGGATTTCAAAAGACAAAATTTATCACTTTTTTGAATTTTTAAATTAAAAAATAAATTTTTTATTTAAAATATAAAAATATAATAAAGTCCAATAATATTAGGTAGACAAAAAAATATTTAAACTTTTTTTGTTAATTTTGAAACTAAAAATATTATTCTTTTACTAAGAAGTAGAAAAATAAAGAATTTCAACAATACCCAATAATAAAAAAATTTAAAAAGTTTAAATTTTTAAACTTAGTTTATTCTATATTTGTGAAAAAAATAGAGTTATTCGGTGAATAAAAAAATATATTTTTGAAAAAAAATTTGGATTTCAAAAGACATAATTTATCAATTTTTTTATTTTTAAATTTAAAAATTTAATTTTTTTTAAATAGAAAAATAAAATAAAGTCCAGCAATATTAGGAAGACAAAAAGAAAAAGATGAAAACTTTATATTTTCAAATTTTGAAACAGAAAAGATTATTTTTTCCAAGAAGTAGAAAAATAAAGAATTTCAAAAATATCCAATAATAAAAAAATTTAAGAAGTTTAATTTTTTAAATTAATTTATTCGATATCTGTGAAAAGATAGCATTATCCGATGAATAAAAAAATAAAAAAATATTCTTGAAAAAAATTTAGGATTTCAAAAGACAAAATTTATCATTTTTTTGAATTTTTAAATTAAAAAATAAATTTTTTATTTAAAATATAAAAATATAATAAAGTCCAATAATATTAGGTAGACCAAAAAAAATTTAAACTTTTTTTTTAAATTTTGAAACTAAAAATATTATTCTTTTACCAAGAAGTAGAAAAATAAAGAATTTCAACAATACCAATATTAAAAAAATTTAAAAAGTTTAAATTTTTAAACTTAGTTTATTCTATATTTGTGAAAAAAATAGCGTTATTCGGTGAATAAAAAAATATATTTTTGAAAAAAAAATTGGATTTCAAAAGTCATAATTTATCAATTTTTTAATTTTTAATTTTAAATTTATTTTTTTTAAAATATGAAAAATAAAATAAAGTCCAGCAATATTAGGAAGACAAAAAGACAAAGATGAAAAGTTTATATTTTCAAATTTTGAAACAGAAAAGATTACTTTTTTATCAAGAAGTAGAAAAATAAAGAATTTCAAAAATATCCAATAATAAATAAATTTAAGAAGTTTAAATTATTTACATTAATTTATTCGATATCTGTGAAAAAATAGAATTATCCGATGAATAAAAAAATAAAAAAAATATTCTTAAAAAAATTTAGTATTTCAAAAGACAAAATTTATAATTTTTTTAATTTTTAAATTAAAAAATAAATTTTTTATTTAAAATATAAAAATATAATAAAGTCCAATAATATTAGGTAGCAAAAAAAATTTAAACTTTTTTTTTAAATTTTGAAACTAAAAATATTATTCTTTTACCAAGAAGTAGAAAAATAAAGAATTTCAACAATACCAATATAAAAAAATTTAAAAAGTTTAAATTTTTAAACTTAGTTTATTCTATATTTGTGAAAAAAATAGCGTTATTCAGTGAATAAAAAAATATATTTTTGAAAAAAATTTTGGATTTCAAAAGACATAATTTATCAATTTTTTTTAATTTTTAAATTTTAAATTTATTTTTTTTAAAATATAAAAAAATAAAGTCCAGCAATATTAGGAAGACAAAAAGAAAAAGATGAAAACGTTATATTTTCAAATTTTGAAACAGAAAAGATTATTTTTTCCAAGAAGTAGAAAAATAAAGAATTTCAAAAATATCCAATAATAAAAAATTTAAGAAGTTTCATTTTTTAAATTAATTTATTCGATATCTGTGAAAAAATAGCATTATCCGATGAATAAAAAAATAAAAAAATATTCTTGAAAAAAATTTAGGATTTCAAAAGACAAAATTTATCATTTTTTTGAATTTTTAAATTAAAAAATAAAATTTTTTATTTAAAATATAAAAATATAATAAAGTCCAATAATATTAGGTAGACCAAAAAAAATTTAAACTTTTTTTTTAAATTTTGAAACTAAAAATATTATTCTTTTACCAAGAAGTAGAAAAATAAAGAATTTCAACAATACCAATATAAAAAAATTTAAAAAGTTTAAATTTTTAAACTTAGTTTATTCTATATTTGTGAAAAAAATAGCGTTATTCGGTGAATAAAAAAATATATTTTTGAAAAAAAATTTTGGATTTCAAAAGACATAATTTATCAATTTTTTAATTTTTAAATTTTTAAATTTATTTTTTTAAAATATAAAAATAAAATAAAGTCCAGCAATATTAGGAAGACAAAAAGAAAAAGATGAAAACTTTATATTTTCAAATTTTAAAACAGAAAAGATTATTTTTTACCAAGAAGTAGAAAAATAAAGAATTTCAAAAATATCCAATAATAAATAAATTTAAGAAGTTTAAATTATTTAAATTGATTTATTCGATATCTGTGAAAAATAGCATTATCCGATGAATAAAAAAATAAAAAAATATTCTTAAAAAAATTTAGGATTTCAAAAGGCAAAATTTATCATTTTTTTGAATTTTTAAATAAAAAATAAATTTTTTATTTAAAATATAAAAATTTAATAAAGTCCAATAATATTAGGTAGACCAAAAAAATATTTAAACTTTTTTTGTTAATTTTGAAACTAAAAATATTATTCTTTTACCAAGAAGTAGAAAAATAAAGAATTTCAACAATACCCAATAATAAAAAAATTTAAAAAGTTTAAATTTTTAATCTTAGTTTATTCTATATTTGTGAAAAAAATAGAGTTATTCGGTGAATAAAAAAATATATTTTTGAAAAAAAATTTGGATTTCAAAAGACATAATTTATCAATTTTTTTATTTTTAAATTTAAAAATTTAATTTTTTTTAAAATAGAAAAATAAAATAAAGTCCAGCAATATTAGGAAGACAAAAAGAAAAAGATGAAAACTTTATATTTTCAAATTTTGAAATAGAAAAGATTATTTTTTCCAAGAAGTAGAAAAATAAAGAATTTCAAAAACATCCAATAATAAAAAAATTTAAGAAGTTTAATTTTTTTAAATTAATTTATTCGATATCTGTAAAAAGATAGCATTATCCGATGAATAAAAAAATAAAAAAATATTCTTAAAAAAATTTACGATTTCAAAAGACAAAATTTATCATTTTTTTAATTTTTAAATTAAAAAATAAATTTTTTATTTAAAATATAAAAATATAATAAAGTCCAATAATATTAGGTAGACCAAAAAAAATTTAACTTTTTTTTTAAATTTTGAAACTAAAAATATTATTCTTTTACCAAGAAGTAGAAAAATAAAGAATTTCAACAATACCCAATATAAAAAAATTTAAAAAGTTTAAATTTTTAAACTTAGTTTATTCTATATTTGTGAAAAAAATAGCGTTATTCGGTGAATAAAAAAATATATTTTTGAAAAAAAAATTGGATTTCAAAAGTCATAATTTATCAATTTTTTAATTTTTAAATTTTAAAATTTTTTTTTTAAAATATAAAAATAAAATAAAGTCCAGCAATATTAGGAAGACAAAAAGAAAAAGATGAAAACTTTATATTTTCAAATTTTGAAACAGAAAAGATTACTTTTTTATCAAGAAGTAGAAAAATAAAGAATTTCAAAAATATCCAATAATAAATAAATTTAAGAAGTTTAAACTATTTACATTAATTTATTCGATATCTGTGAAAAAATAGCATTATCCGATGAATAAAAAAATAAAAAAATATTCTTAAAAAAATTTAGGATTTCAAAAGACAAAATTTATCATTTTTTTGAATTTTTAAATTAAAAAATAAATTTTTTATTTAAAATATAAAAATATAATAAAGTCCAATAATATTAGGTAGGCCAAAAAAAAATTTAAACTTTTTTTTTAAATTTTGAAACTAAAAATATTATTCTTTTACCAAGAAGTAGAAAAATAAAGAATTTCAACAATACCAATATTAAAAGAAATTAAAAAGTTTAAATTTTTAAACTTCGTTTATTCTATATTTGTGAAAAAAATAGCGTTATTCGGTGAATAAAAAAATATATTTTTGAAAAAAAATTTGGATTTCAAAAGACATAATTTATCAATTTTTTATTTTTAAATTTAAAAATTTAATTTTTTTTAAATAGAAAAATAAAATAAAGTCCAGCAATATTAGGAAGACAAAAAGAAAAAGATGAAAACTTTATATTTTCAAATTTTGAAACAGAAAAGATTACTTTTTTATCAAGAAGTAGAAAAATAAAGAATTTCAAAAATATCCAATAATAAAAAATTTAAGAAGTTTAAACTATTTACATTAATTTATTCGATATCTGTGAAAAAATAGCATTATCCGATGAATAAAAAAATAAAAAAATATTCTTAAAAAAATTTAGGATTTCAAAAGACAAAATTTATCATTTTTTTGAATTTTTAAATTAAAAAATAAAATTTTTTATTTAAAATATAAAAATATAATAAAGTCCAATAATATTAGGTAGACCAAAAAAAATTTTAACTTTTTTTTTAAATTTTGAAACTAAAAATATTATTCTTTTACCAAGAAGTAGAAAAATAAAGAATTTCAACAATACCAATATTAAAAAAATTTAAAAAGTTTAAATTTTTAAACTTAGTTTATTCTATATTTGTGAAAAAAATAGCGTTATTCGGTGAATAAAAAAATATATTTTTGAAAAAAAATTGGATTTCAAAAGTCATAATTTATCAATTTTTTAATTTTTAAATTTTTAAATTTTTTTTTAAAATAAAAAATAAAATAAAGTCCAGCAATATTAGGAAGACAAAAAGAAAAAGATGAAAACTTTATATTTTCAAATTTTGAAACAGAAAAGATTACTTTTTTATCAAGAAGTAGAAAAATAAAGAATTTCAAAAATATCCAATAATAAATAAATTTAAGAAGTTTAAACTATTTACATTAATTTATTCGATATCTGTGAAAAAATAGCATTATCCGATGAATAAAAAAATAAAAAAATATTCTTAAAAAAATTTAGGATTTCAAAAGACAAAATTTATCATTTTTTTGAATTTTTAAATTAAAAAATAAAATTTTTTATTTAAAATATAAAAATATAATAAAGTCCAATAATATTAGGTAGGCCAAAAAAAATTTAAACTTTTTTTTTAAATTTTGAAACTAAAAATATTATTCTTTTACCAAGAAGTAGAAAAATAAAGAATTTCAACAATACCAATATTAAAAGAAATTAAAAAGTTTAAATTTTTAAACTTCGTTTATTCTATATTTGTGAAAAAAATAGCGTTATTCGGTGAATAAAAAAATATATTTTTGAAAAAAAATTTGGATTTCAAAAGACATAATTTATCAATTTTTTATTTTTAAATTTAAAAATTTAATTTTTTTAAATAGAAAAATAAAATAAAGTCCAGCAATATTAGGAAGACAAAAAGAAAAAGATGAAAACTTTATATTTTCAAATTTTGAAACAGAAAAGATTACTTTTTTATCAAGAAGTAGAAAAATAAAGAATTTCAAAAATATCCAATAATAAATAAATTTAAGAAGTTTAAACTATTTACATTAATTTATTCGATATCTGTGAAAAAATAGCATTATCCGATGAATAAAAAAATAAAAAAATATTCTTAAAAAAATTTAGGATTTCAAAAGACAAAATTTATCATTTTTTTGAATTTTTAAATTAAAAAATAAATTTTTTATTTAAAATATAAAAATATAATAAAGTCCAATAATATTAGGTAGGCAAAAAAAAATTTAAACTTTTTTTTTAAATTTTGAAACTAAAAATATTATTCTTTTACCAAGAAGTAGAAAAATAAAGAATTTCAACAATACCAATATTAAAAGAAATTAAAAAGTTTAAATTTTTAAACTTCGTTTATTCTATATTTGTGAAAAAAATAGCGTTATTCGGTGAATAAAAAAATATATTTTTGAAAAAAAATTTGGATTTCAAAAGACATAATTTATCAATTTTTTATTTTTAAATTTAAAAATTTAATTTTTTTAAATAGAAAAATAAAATAAAGTCCAGCAATATTAGGAAGACAAAAAGAAAAAGATGAAAACTTTATATTTTCAAATTTTGAAACAGAAAAGATTATTTTTTCGAAGGAGTAGAAAAATAAAGAATTTCAAAAATATCCAATAATAAAAAAATTTAAGAAGTTTAATTTTTTTTAAATTAATTTATTCGATATCTGTGAAAAAATAGCATTATCCGATGATTAAAAAAATAAAAAAATATTCTTGAAAAAAATTTAGGATTTCAAAAGACAAAATTTATCATTTTTTTGAATTTTTAAATTAAAAAATAAAATTTTTTACTTAAAATATAAAAATATAATAAAGTCCAATAATATTAGGTAGACCAAAAAATATTTAAACTTTTTTTTTAAATTTTGAAACTAAAAATATTATTCTTTTACCAAGAAGTAGAAAAATAAAGAATTTCAACAATACCAATATTAAAAAAATTTAAAAAGTTTAAATTTTTAAACTTAGTTTATTCTATATTTGTGAAAAAAATAGCGTTATTCGGTGAATAAAAAATATATTTTTGAAAAAAAATTTGGATTTCAAAAGTCATAATTTATCAATTTTTTTAATTTTTAAATTTTTAAATTTATTTTTTTTAAAATATAAAAATAAAATAAAGTCCAACAATATTAGGAAGACAAAAAGAAAAAGATGAAAACTTTATATTTTCAAATTTTGAAACAGAAAATATTATTTTTTCCAAGAAGTAGAAAAATAAAGAATTTCAAAAATATCCAATAATAAAAAAATTTAAGAAGTTTAATTTTTTTAAATTAATTTATTCGATATCTGTGAAAAAATAGCATTATCCGATGATTAAAAAAAATAAAAAAATATTCTTGAAAAAAATTTAGGATTTCAAAAGACAAAATTTATCATTTTTTTGAATTTTTAAATTAAAAAATAAAATTTTTTACTTAAAATATAAAAATATAATAAAGTCAAATAATATTAGGTAGACCAAAAAAAATTTAAACTTTTTTTTTAAATTTTGAAACTAAAAATATTATTCTTTTACCAAGAAGTAGAAAAATAAAGAATTTCAAAAATACCAATATTAAAAAAATTTAAAAAGTTTAAATTTTTAAACTTAGTTTATTCTATATTTGTGAAAAAAATAGTGTTATTCGGTGAATAAAAAAATATATTTTTGAAAAACATTTTTGGATTTCAAAAGACATAATTTATCAATTTTTTTAATTTTTAAATTTTTAAAATTTTTTTTTTTAAAATATAAAAATAAAATAAAGTCCAGCAATATTAGGAAGACAAAAAGAAAAAGATGAAAACTTTATATTTTCAAATTTTGAAACAGAAAAGATTATTTTTTCCAAGAAGTAGAAAAATAAAGAATTTCAAAAATATCCAATAATAAAAAAATTTAAGAAGTTTAAATTTTTTAAATTAATTTATTCGATATCTGTGAAAAAATAGCATTATCCGATGAATAAAAAAATAAAAAAATATTCTTGAAAAAAATTTACGATTTCAAAAGACAAAATTTATCATTTTTTTAATTTTTAAATTAAAAAATCAAATTTTTTATTTAAAATATAAAAATATAATAAAGTCCACTAATATTAGGTAGACCAAAAAAAATTTAAACTTTTTTTTTAAATTTTGAAACTAAAAATATTATTCTTTTACCAAGAAGTAGAAAAATAAAGAATTTCAACAATACTAATATTAAAAAAATTTAAAAAGTTTAAATTTTTAAACTTAGTTTATTCTATATTTGTGAAAAAAATAGCGTTATTCGGTGAATAAAAAAATATATTTTTGAAAAAAAATTTTGGATTTCAAAAGACATAATTTATCAATTTTTTAATTTTTAATTTTTAAATTTATTTTTTTTAAAATATAAAAATAAAATAAAGTCCAGCAATATTAGGAAGACAAAAAGAAAAAGATGAAAACTTTATATTTTCAAATTTTGAAACAGAAAAGATTATTTTTTTACCAAGAAGTAGAAAAATAAAGAATTTCAAAAATATCTAATAATAAATAAATTTAAGAAGTTTAAATTATTTAAATTGATTTATTCGATATCTGTGAGAAATAGCATTATCCGATGAATAAAAAAATAAAAAAAATATTCTTAAAAAAATTTAGGATTTCAAAAGACAAAATTTATCATTTTTTTGAATTTTTAAATTAAAAAATAAAATTTTTTATTTAAAATATAAAAATTTAATAAAGTCCAATAATATTAGGTAGACAAAAAAAATATTTAAACTTTTTTTTTAATTTTGAAACTAAAAATATTATTCTTTTACCAAGAAGTAGAAAAATAAAGAATTTCAACAATACCCAATAATAAAAAAATTTAAAAAGTTTAAATTTTTAAACTTAGTTTATTCTATATTTGTGAAAAAATAGAGTTATTCGGTGAATAAAAAAATATATTTTTGAAAAAAAATTTGGATTTCAAAAGACATAATTTATCAATTTTTTTAATTTTTAAATTTAAAAATTTAATTTTTTTTAAAATAGAAAAATAAAATAAAGTCCAGCAATATTAGGAAGACAAAAAGAAAAAGATTAAAACTTTATATTTTCAAATTTTGAAACAGAAAAGATTATTTTTTCCAAGAAGTAGAAAAATAAAGAATTTCAAAAATATCCAATAATAAAAAATTTAAGAAGTTTAAATTTTTTAAATTAATTTATTCGATATCTGTGAAAAAATAGCATTATCCGATGAATAAAAAAATAAAAATAATTCTTGAAAAAAATTTACGATTTCAAAAGACAAAATTTATCATTTTTTTGATTTTTTAAATTAAAAAATAAATTTTTTTATTTAAAATATAAAAATATAATAAAGTCCAATAATATTAGGTAGACAAAAAAAACATTTAAACTTTTTTTTTAATTTTGAAACTAAAAATATTATTCTTTTACCAAGAAGTAGAAAAATAAAGAATTTCAACAATACCCAATAATAAAAAAATTTAAAAAGTTTAAATTTTTAAACTTAGTTTATTCTATATTTGTGAAAAAATAGAGTTATTCAGTGAATAAAAAAATATATTTTTGAAAAAAAAATTGGATTTCAAAAGACATAATTTATCAATTTTTTAATTTTTAAATTTAAAAATTTAATTTTATTTAAAATAGAAAAATAAAATAAAGTCCAGCAATATTAGGAAGACAAAAAGAAAAAGATTAAAACTTTATATTTTCAAATTTTGAAACAGAAAAGATTATTTTTTCCAAGAAGTAGAAAAATAAAGAATTTCAAAAATATCCAATAATAAACAAATTTAAGAAGTTTAAAATTTTTAAATTAATTTATTCGATATCTGTGAAAAAATAGTATTATCCGATGAATAAAAAAATAAAAAAATATTCTTGAAAAAAATTTACGATTTCAGAAGACAAAATTTATCATTTTTTTAATTTTTAAATTAAAAAATCAAATTTTTATTTAAAATATAAAAATATAATAAAGTCCAATAATATTAGGTAGACCAAAAAAAAATTTAAACTTTTTTTTAAATTTTGAAACTAAAAATATTATTCTTTTACCAAGAAGTAGAAAAATAAAGAATTTCAACAATACCAATATTAAAAAAATTTAAAAAGTTTAAATTTTTAAAATTAGTTTATTCTATATTTGTGAAAAAAATAGCGTTATTCGGCGAATAAAAAAATATATTTTGAAAAAAAATTTTAGATTTCAAAAGACAAAATTTATCAATTTTTAAATTTTTAAATTTAAAAATTTAATTTTTTATTTAAAATAGAAAAACAAAATAAAGTCTAGCAATATTAGGAAGACAAAAAGAAAAAGATGAAAACTTTATATTTTCAAATTTTGAAATAGAAAAGATTTTTTTTTATCAAGAAGTAGAAAAATAAAGAATTTCAAAAATATCCAATAATAAATAAATTTAAGAAGTTTAAATTATTTAAATTAATTTATTCGATATCTGTGAAAAAATAGCATTATTCGATGAATAAAAAAATAAAAAAATATTCTTGAAAAAAATATAGAATTTTAAAAGACAAAATTTATCATTTTCTTGAATTTTTAAATTAAAAAATCAAATTTTTTATTTAAAATATAAAAATATAATAAAGTCCAATAATATTAGGTAGACAAAAAAACATTTAAACTTTTTTTTTTTAATTTTGAAACTAAAAATATTATTCTTTTACCAAGAAGTAGAAAAATAAAGAATTTCAACAATACCCAATAATAAAAAAATTTAAAAAGTTTAAATTTTTAAACTTAGTTTATTCTATATTTGTGAAAAAAATAGAGTTATTCGGTGAATAAAAAAATATATTTTTGAAAAAAATTTTGGATTTCAAAAGACAAAATTTATCAATTTTTTAATTTTTAAATTTAAAAATTTAATTTTTTATTTAAAATAGAAAAACAAAATAAAGTCCAGCAATATTAGGGAGAAAAAAAGAAAAAGATGAAAACTTTATATTTTCAAATTTTGAAACAGAAAAGATTATTTTTTTACCAAGAAATAGAAAAATAAAGATTTTCAAAAATATCCAATAATAAAAAAATTAAGAAGTTTAAATTATTTAAATTAATTTATTCGATATCTGTGAAAAAATAGCATTATCCGATGAATAAAAAAATAAAAAAATATTTTTGAAAAAAATTTAGGATTTGAAAAGACAAAATTTATCATTTTTTTGAATTTTTAAATTAAAAAATCAAATTCTTTATTTAAAATATAAAAATATAATAAAGTCCAATAATATTAGGTAGACATATAACACCCCGAATTTATAAAAAAATAATAATGATATATTACTTTATTTAAAGAATATTATTTTTTTAAAAAGATTAAATTAAATTTTATGATAATTTGAGTTAAAATCAATTAAAAATTTTAAATTATTTTTATTATTATAATAAGATATTTCAAATATATATATATATATATATATATATATATATATATATATATAAGAAATAATAATAATAATAATAATAATAATAATAATAATATTATTATTATTATTATTATTATTATTATTATTCGGTTTCACTTAAGGCCGAAGCCATTAAGGAAACCATAGGAAAGATAAAGGAAGCCACTTATTATGCATGACACATATATATATACAAACATTACACATGTTTCCTTTTGCTTACATATGAGCAATGACACGTATCCTCCTTTTAAATTCATTCATCACCACTAATTATCATTTTGCTTCATTTGGTTTCTTCATTCCACCGAAACCAAAACAAAAGAAAGAAAGAGAGAATGTCGTAAGTAAGAAGCCGTGATTCCATGGAACATCCGAGCCTTCGAGCTTGATTTTCTTTTAATCCGTAATTCCAACAAAAAATCTAATTCGATAAAAGTGTTCGTATCTTTCATCTCTACACGTTGGTGTTATTTTTATTCAGTAGAAGTTGACGGTGACATAACTCCTCTTTTCCTTGAGTTCGGTCAATTGGAGTTTTAGGAGGCACAGACGATTCTTAACGTTTTCTTCTTCAGCAGTTCGGTCAGAAAACTTTTCCGGAGGTCCCGTTAGTTTGATTTCGTATGGAGGTAGGGTTTTGATAAATTTTCACCGACTAAATGATATTTGATAAGTAAATTGACGTTTGGATTGAGTGTTATTGGAATTTGATTGCATTTTATGTTAAATTATTGTTAATTTATTGTTGTTTGCTTGAGATTTTGATTCAGTTATGTATGAACAACTAGTTGGGATGCTTTGATTATTTTGGAAAATGGCATAAAAATGTGGTTTTAGTTTTAAAAGAAGAAGAGAAGATAAATCGGCACGTGTACTTATGAGAATGATTGAAAGGTCACGAGAGGGTGACGGAAAGTAAATAGTTATGGTGCCGATGTGAAAGTGTTAAGCCGTGGACTTTGTTTTTGAATGATTGTGCGGGGACGCCCGTGTGTATGGAACGGCTTCCAGGAGAAAGTGGCACATGCTTCAGCTGGAGAATCAGCGCCTGCAAGTACTTGCAGAGGTCATGTTCGGCATACTTCAGCTAGAGAATCAGCGCCTGCAAGAAGTGGAAACTTGCAGAGGTTATGCCGCTGGAATGCTTTATCTGACTTGCGGGTCGGATTGCGTCGGGTGCGGGTCGAAACCGACAAATGAGCTCCTTACCTGCGATAGGAATAGACATGCATCATGCTTGTTTGCGCATATCTCTGTGCTGTGTAACTCTGTGATTGTGTGTGTGTGCTTGACAAACCCCATTTTGAGGGTTTATCTTGTGCTAATTTCAAGGGTTTTATCAATGATTCCACACACTTTCTGTATGAAAATACAAGGATTTGCATTCCTTTCCTAGTTTTGCACCATGGATGAAAACATACTTATTTTGCACTAAAATAGATACATTTCTAATCCTCTCTCTCGATGCCATTCGATGCCGTGACCCGTGTGTTAAGTGGTTCCAGAATACAGGGCAGGAATGGACCGGAAGAAAGAAGGAAGATGGGAGCAAAGGAAGGGAGCAAGAGAATCAAGCCTTGGAAATCTCGGCATGGGCGCGTGCGCGCACTTGACGCGTCCGCGTGGATAGAATAACTAGAAGACGAAGCCAAAAGTCAAGCCACGAGTCGGCTTGCATAGCGGCTAAGCCATGATCTTCTTGGGCGCGCACGCGTACGTCTCGCCTCCGCGTACACTCCAAAATGCATCCATGGCGCGCGCGCGTACCTTGCGCGTACGCGCCGATGTTCGAATGTGATTTTTTTAAGAAGTCACATGATTCAGGCATGGAGTTGGTTGGAGATCCTAATTTTTGGGGAGTGTATTGGCGGGAAAAGTTTAAGAAGACCAGGGGAGCAAGGGTCAAAGACACTTAGTTCATTTTCTAGTTTTTTAGATATTTTTGGGGAGAGAGTTTCACTCTTGGGGGGAAGAGGGAGAGGACTCAAGTTCTTACTAGGGTTCTTCTTCATCAAAATTCTGAATTTTCACCCACTCTTTGGTGAGATCCATTGCAATTTTCACTTCACTTTGTTCATGTAATAGGTTTTCCTCTCCAATTTCAAGTTGTAGTTGTAATTGCTAAAATTCCTTGGATCTAGGATTCAACTTTATGATTTTGGATTTCATTAATACTTTGAGATTTTGATCCTCATTATTGCTCTTTGACAATTGTTGTTAATTCCTTGTATTGCAATACCTTTAATTCTACTTTTCTTCTCATTTTACTATGACTTTCTTTCTTGCTCATCACATGTTTGATAAAATGTCAACACTAGTTATGAAGTAGAAAATTCTCACTTGGCATAGGGTTGGATCATTAGAAGAAGTTGAATAGTTGTGTCAATTGTTGATTTGGAATTAGGGATTGCTAATTGACTTGGAGTGCACTAAAACTAGATTCCCATGAGGTGAAGCTAGGACTTGTGACTCAAGTTGATTACCTTCATTTGATTTTCCTCTACATCTACGGGATAACTAAATGACGCATGGCCTAATTGTTATCTTCATTGAAAGAACTATAAGGATATGTATTCAATTGCCAACTCTAAGCCAAGTCCTTTAATGATTGATTGCTTGTTCCCTACTACGTTGCTAAAACTTTCAAAGAACCTTAACAAATCTTTCTACTCAATAAGATGCACATTTTGGCAATTTCAAGGGAAGACGACTCGGGACTAATACTCTCGATTATAGATTGTAGATTTGTTTGATGATGGATTTTGCGCTGGTTTAGACTATACTACGATTGATTACTTGAAAATTTCTATACCGACAAAAATTCATTTATCAGTGCTGCGTGACTGATTGACTTCTGAGTTCTTTTATTATTCATGCTTATAAGTGTTTTGTTGTTAGTTGCGGTTGGTTAATAATGGCAAAATGAACTTAACTTCTAACCCCGACCCTACTAAGAACTTCCCGATTCTTACCCCCTATCTCCACCCCTTTCAGCTACAGGTGCAAAGGCTCATTGTCAAGTTACGGGAGCACAAAGGAATATGTTTATAAGTTGAGTTGTTAGGATTTGTTTTTCCCTCGCCTTGTTAGTTAGAGTTTTTAGAGGGGTAGGATTTGTTTTTGGGAATCTTGAAATAAGTTTATGTATTTAATACTATGTGAATTTATATACTTTTGTGATTTAGTGGCGTAAAATAAAGTCTCTTTTCGTTTTCTTAATTAAAGTTTCAGTTCGTATTCGCGAAGGCTCAATATTAAATAAAGATAGTATAAAATAAAAAGGTTTAGAGGTAAGTAGCACTCAGACTTTTAGTATGATCATGAGGTGCTAAAAGTTAGGGTGTTACAAGACAAAAAATTTCTTGAAAATAGTATACTACGATTGATTACTTGAAAATTTCTATACCGACAAAAATTCATTTATCAAAATGGCGCCGTTGCCGGGGAATTTGCTTAGTGTGCCATGTTATTGTTTGGATTGAGTGTGTGCATATGTACATAGCTACATTTCATTGTAAATTATTCAAGTGACTAACCCCTCATCGTTACCATGAATTTCATTTTCCCTTCATTGCATGACGCGTTCACAACCGAATCCTAGCTTAGTCCCTTTTGATCCGGAAATAGAACGAACTTTGTTTCATATTAGACAAGCTCGGAGGCGGCTAAAGTTTGGGAAAGGTGAAGAGGTTTTCACCTCCGCAACCACCTTACTAAAAGCGAACATTGAACCGTCACTCAAAGAAGGCACTAGTAATACTCCCACCAATCTCTCTAACAATTCTTCTTTTGTTTTAGGTACTAATACCATGGATGCTCCGAGGAGAGTTACCATCAAGGAAGCGGGTGCACCGGATTATGTCCTTCAACCCCTTCATGTAACTCACCCCAACTTGAATGCTAACTTTGAATTAAAGACCGCTTTGATCAACCTCCTACCTAAGTTTCATGGGCTTCCCGCACAAGACCCTATTCGACATCTCAAGGACTTCCATCGCATATGCTCAACTACTAGACGGGAAGGGTCCGATGAGGTTGCCATATGGTTGTTTGCTTTCCCTTTCTCTCTTGAAGACAAGGCTAAAGAATGGTTCTACACCCTATCTAGTGAAGTTACCTCTGATTGGGACCTACTTAGAAGAGGATTCTTGGATAAATTCTTGCCTCCGGAAAAGATGGATAGGCTAAGGAAGGAAATGTCTTGTATTGTGCAAGGTGAGACGGAACCACTCTACGAGTATTGGGAACGGTTTCGTAAGCTACTAGACGCATGCCCCAATCACATGCTTGATACTCAAGTATTACTTGGATACATATGTCAAGGGATGCGAGAGCAAGATAGAACTCTATTGGACACCTCTAGCAATGGTTCTTTGTCCAAATATAAAACAGCGGAGGAGGCATGGCAACTTATCATTGACTTAGCCGAATCCAATCAACATATGAGACGAAGAGTCAACCGTCCAAGAACCGTGAATGAGGTATCAACTAGTAGTGAAACCACCGCTCTAACTCAATCTTTGAGTGAAATGACATCCATCTTGAGGCAACTCCAATTGAACCAACAACAACCACAACAACCTCAATCATACCAACAACAACCCCCACCCCCTCAACAACACAACCAACAATTGGTCCCTCAAAAAGTATGTGGCATTTGTTCTTGCTATTCTCACTACACGGATGAGTGCCCAAGCCTTCAAGAAGACAACACTTTAGCGGCTACCCATAATTTCTATGACTGCCCAAATCAAGGATACTACCAAGGCGGTAATTCTAACCAAGGGCACCCTTATCAAGGAGGAAGCTACAATCAAGGGGGAGGGTACCATAATCAAAATTGGAGAGACAATCACCAACAAGGAAATAGGGACAACAACAACAACGGAGGAGGTCAAAGATGGAACAACAACTCACAAAATTTCTCACAAAATCGGCCACCATACAACCAACAAAATCAACCATACAACCAACGAAACCCACAAAGAAACTACCAAACATACCAACCACCACATCAAAGACCACCACCCAACCAACCACAAGCTCCTCAACTCACATATACAACCACTCCCTCCAACCAAGACGAAACACTCCGGACCATTATTCAAGGCCAAAAGGAACTACAAAACACACTTGCTTCCGGTCTCACCGGCCTCACCTCTACACTACAAGCTCTTCTTGCACGCATGGATACATCATCAAATTCCACCCCTCAACCCCCAATCCAAAGCGTCATTCCCTCTCAACCTCAACCCAATCCGAAGGGGGGTATTAATGCTATCACCCTTAGATCCGGAACACAATTAAAAGAGAAGGAAGCAAGGGACTCCAATCCCATCACGACCACCCAAGAGGATGAGGGAATAGATATGGAAGAGGTAGAAGAAGAGAAGACACCACAAGTCATAGTTGAGGATGAAGCCCAACCAACAAAGGAGACAACCAAGCCCAAGAGAACTTTGGAAGAAGAAGAAATTGCTCAATGGTGCACGAAATTGCAATCACACTTTTGCAATCCCGCACAACTAACCAGCAAGTGTACTGGGTCGTCCAAGTAATACCTTGCGTGAGCAAGGGTCGATCCCACAGAGATTGTCGGCTTGAAGCAAGCTATGGTTATCTTGTAAATCTTAGTCAGGATATCAGAAATTATCAGGATTGATTGTGAAAAGCAAAAGAACATGAAATGGTTACTTGTTTTGCAGTAAAGGAGAATAGGTTGAGGTTTGGAGATGCTCCATCTTCTGAATCTCTGCTTTCCTACTGTCTTCTTCTTCAAACACGCAGGTCTCCTTCCATGGCAAGCTGTATGCAGGGTTTCACCGTTGTCAATGGCTACCTCCCATCCTCTCAGTGAAAGCGATTGCATATGCTCTGTCACAGCATAGCGGAATTCATCTGTCGGTTCTCAATCAGGCCGGAATAGAATCCAGTGATTCTTTTGCGTCTGTCACTAACGCCCCGCCTTCAGGAGTTTGAAGCACGTCACAGTCATTCAGTCATTGAATCCTACTCAGAATACCACAGACAAGGTTTAGACCTTCCGGATTCTCTTGAATGCCGCCATCAGTCTAGCTTATACCACGAAGATTCCGATTAAAGAACCCAAGAGATAACTACTTAATCTAAGGTAGAACGGAGGTGGTTGTCAAGCACACGTTCATAGTTGAGAATGATGATGATTGTCACGGATCATCACATTCATCCGGATTAAGAACAAGTATTATCTTAGAATGGAAGCAAGCATGATTGAATGAGAAACAGTAGTAATTGCATTAATCCATCAAGACACAGCAGAGCTCCTCACCCCCAACCATGGGGTTTAGAGACTCATGCCGTGGAGAGTACACAAAGAAAGGTGTAAAAGTGTCATGAGGTCATAAGGTACAGATACAATGTCAAAAGATCCTATTAATAGTAAACTAGTAGCCTAGGGTGTACAGAAATGAGTAAATGACGTAAAAATCCACTTCTGGGTCCACTTGGTGTGTGCTTGGGCTGAGCAATGAAGCTTTTATGTGTAGAGACGTTTTCTGGAGTTAAACGCCAGCTTTCATGCCAGTTTGGGCGTTTAACTCCAAGTTTTATGCCAGTTCCGGCGTTTAACGCTGGAATTTCTGAGGGAGACTTTGAGCGCCGGTTTGGGCCATCAAATCTCGGGCAAAGTATGGACTATCATATATTGCTGGAAAGCCCAGGAAGTCTACTTTCCAATGCCATTGAGAGCGCGCCAATTGGGCTTCCGTAGCTCCAGAAAATCCGCTTCGAGTGCAGGGAGGTCAGAATCCAACAGCATCTGCAGTCCTTTTTGGTCTCGGAATCAGATTTTTGCTCAGGACCCTCAATTTCAGCCAGAAAATACCTGAAATCATAGAAAAACACACAAACTCATAGTAAAGTCTAGAAAAGTGAATTTTAGCTAAAAACTAATAAAAATATACTAAAAACTAACTAGATTATACTAAAAACATACTAAAAACAATGCCAAAAAGCATACAAATTATCCGCTCATCACAACACCAAACTTAAATTGTTGCTTGTCCCCAAGCAACTGAAAATCAAAATAGGATAAAAAGAAGAGAATATACTATAGACTCCAAAATATCAAGGAAACATAGCTCCAATTAGATGAGCGGGACTAGTAGCTTTTTGCCTCCGAACAGTTTTGGCATCTCACTCTATCCTTTGAAGTTCAGAATGATTGGCATCTATAAGAACTCAGAACTTAGATAGTGTTATTGATTCTCTTAGTTGAGCATAATGATTCTTGAACATAGCTAGTGTATGAGTCTTGGCTGTGGCCCAAAGCACTCTGTCTTCCAGTATTACCACCGGATACATACATGCCACAGACACATAATTGGGTGAACCTTTTTAGATTGTGACTCAGCTTTGCTAAAGTCCCTAATTAGAGGTGTCCAAGGTTCTTAAGCACACTCTTGTTGCCTTGGATCACAACTTTATTTCTTTCTCTTTCTTTTTCTTTCTTTTTTTTTTTCTCTTTTTTTTTCGAATTTTTTTTTGATTGCTTTTTCTTGCTTCAAGAATCACTCTAATAATTTTTAGATCCTCAATAACAGTTCTCTTTCTCCTCATTCTTTCAAGAGCCAACAATTTTTTTAACATTCTCAAAACAACAAATTCAAGAGATATATGCACTGTTCAAGCATTCATTCAGAGAGCAAAAAGTATTGTCACCACATCAAACTAATTCAACTAGTTTCAATGATAAATTTTGAAACCCTGTACTTCTTGTTCTTTTGTGATTAAAGCATTTTTCATTTAAGAGAGGTGATGGATTCATAGGACATTCATATCTTTAAGGCATAAAATTTCAATTTTATTAATTATGAACTAAAACAAGACTAAAAAAAATAGATATAAAATGAAACTAAAAAAAACGAAGAATAAAAACAAAATAAAAAAAACGCAAACATAGGCTCCTAATGATAGAGGTTTTCACAGAGTTAGGACTCAACAACCTTGATTTTGAGAAGTGGATGCTCCCTCAGCTTGAGAGGAGAACTTTTGGCGTTTCAATTCTTGGAGTTCACGCCCCTGCTTCTCTTGTTCCTTTATCAATTTGCAGAGCATGCAGTTCTGATTCTGCTGTTCTTCCTTCAGTTGCTCCATAGTCTCTTGCAGCTTGGAGATAGATGCTTCTAGGCTGGTCCAGTAGTCAATTCTTGGGAATTCAGGGAGGAATTCCTGCGCCCTCCTCT
This sequence comes from Arachis hypogaea, assembly GCF_003086295.3. Lineage (NCBI taxonomy): Eukaryota > Viridiplantae > Streptophyta > Magnoliopsida > Fabales > Fabaceae > Arachis > Arachis hypogaea. The sequence goes on from NC_092045.1 coordinate 56,827,834, forward strand.
TGATAGAGTTGTCTTGCACTTGTCCTTCCATTGACTTCTTGGTGATTGGGTGTTCAATGGGTATGAACTCATCTACTCCCATCTTCACCCCAGCCTCTTTACAGAGCAAGGAGATCAAGCTTGGGTAAGCCAGTTTGGCTTCAGTGGAATTCTTATTTGCAATTGTGTAGATCTCACAAGCAATCACATGATGAACCTCCACTTCTTTTCCAAGCATAATGCAATGAATCATCACTGCCCTCTTGATGGTGACCTCAGAACGGTTGCTAGTGGGCAATATGGAACGCCCAATAAAGTCTAGCCAACCTCTTGCAATTGGTTTGAGGTCTCCCCTCTTGAGTTGGTTTGGGACACCCTTTGAATTGGTTATCCACTTAGTTCCAGGGAGGCATATGTCCTCTAGAACTTGATCCAACCCTTTATCTACTCTCACCATCCTCCTATTGAAGGAATCAGGATCATCTTGCAGTTGAGGTAGTTTGAAGATTTCTCTTATTTTGTCCAGATGGAAGTACATAACTTTCCCTCTGACCATGGTTCTGTAGGTATGGTAAGCAGTTCCAGTCATTCTCTGCTTATCTGTTAGCCACAGATTAGAGTAGAATTCCTGAACCATGTTCCTTCCAACCTTTATTTCAGGATTGGTCAGAACTTCCCATCCTCTGTTTCGAATTTGCTCTTGGATCTCCGGATATTCATCTCCTTTCAGATCAAATTTAACTTCCGGGATCACTGACCTCAGACCCATTATTTTGTGATAATGGTCTTCAAGTTCTTTGGTTAAGAACTTCTCTTGATTCCAAAGATTCTTTGGATTAGTCTCTTTCTTTCCTCTTGAGTTGGTTTGTTTTCCCTTAGGAGCCATGATCTTGATGAATCTTGGCTTAGTGATCACGGAAAATCACACCAAACTTAGAGGTTTTGCTTGTCCTCAAGCAAAAAGAGAAGAAAGAAGAGAAGAGAGAGAGAGGAAGAGGAAATTCGAATGGTGTGGTGGAAAGAGGAAGCCAAACACGAATTTATAAGGTGAGGGGGGAGAGTTTTTTTTCGAAAAAAAGAGAGATTTGAAAGGAGATTTGAGAAGATATGGAAAGAAATTGAGAAAAGGGTGAATTTTTGAAGAAGATTTGGGATTAATTTGAAATAGATTTGAAGAATAGTTTTGATTTGTGAAGATTTGAAAGTGAATGATGAAAGGTTGAAGTGTATTTATGTAGAAGAGTATGGGTAAAAAGAGGAAAGTTTGAAAAAATTTGAGTTGAAAACAAAAATGTGGTCCCCCCACCTTTCTGGCGTTAAACGCCCAGAATGGCACCCATTCTGGCGTTTAACGCCCAATTGGCACCCCTTTTGGGCGTTTAACGCCCAGCCAGGTGCCCTGGCTGGCGTTAAACGCCAGAAAGCCTTTATCACTGGGCGTTTTTCAAAACGCCCAGGATGCTGCACACCTGGCGTTAAACGCCCAGAATGGTGCCCATTCTGGCGTTTAACGCCCAAAATGGCACCATTCCTGGCGTTAAACGCCCAGAATGGTACCCATTCTGGCGTTTAACGCCCAAAATGCACCTTACTGGCGTTTTTTCGCCAGTAAGCCCATTTTCTCTGCTTTTTGAGCTGAATCCTTCTGTAACTCTGTGAATTCCTTCATTTTTGATATTTGCCTCTGTAAGAACAATTCATACAACCTCCTAATGACTGGGTTGCCTCCCAGCAAGCGCTTCTTTACTGTCTTTAGCTGGACCTTCACTGAGAATCACTCAAGTCTCAGTTTTGAGCATTCCTGCTCAAAATTTCCTTCACGATAATGCTTGATTCTCTGTCCATTGACAATGAACTTCTTGTCAGAATCAATATCCTGAAGCTCAACATATCCATATGGTGACACTCCTGTAATCACATACGGACCCCTCCAACGGGATTTGAGTTTTCCTGGAAACAGTCTGAGCCTAGAGTTGAAGAGCAGAACTTTTTGTCCTGGCTCAAAGACTCTGGTTGACAACTTCTTGTCATGCCATTTCTTTGCCTTTTCCTTATAAATTTTTGCATTTTCAAAGGCATTGAGTCTGAACTCCTCTAGCTCATTTAGCTGGAGCAATCTTTTTTCACCAGCTAACTGTGCATCCATGTTTAGGAATCTGGTTGCCCAGTAGGCTTTATGTTCCAGTTCCACAGGCAAATGACAGGCCTTCCCATATACCAGTTGGTATGGAGAGGTTCCTATGGGAGTCTTGAATGCTGTTCTGTATGCCCACAGAGCATCATCCAAGCTCTTTGTCCAATCCTTTCTTCGGGCCATCACAGTCCGTTCCAGGATTCTCTTTAGTTCTCTGTTAGAGACCTCAACTTGCCCATTTGTCTGTGGATGATACGGAGTTGCCACTTTGTGGCTAATTCCATATCTAACCATAGCAAGGTGTAGCTGTTTATTGCAGAAATGAGTGCCCCCGTCACTGATTAGCACTCTGGGAACGCCAAACCTGCTGAAAATGTTTTTCTGGAGGAATTTCAGTACGGTCTTGGTATCATTAGTGGGTGTAGCAATTGCTTCTACCCACTTAGATACATAGTCCACTGCCACCAGAATGTAAGTGTTTGAGTATGATGGTGGGAATGGCCCCATGAAGTCAATTCCCCATACATCAAACAATTCTATCTCTAATATCCCTTGTTGAGGCATGGCATATCCATGAGGCAGGTTACCAGCTCTTTGGCAACTGTCACAGTTACGCACAAACTCTCGGGAATCTTTATAGAGAGTAGGCCAGTAGAAGCCACATTGGAGGACTTTAGTGGCTGTTCGCTCACTTCCAAAATGTCCTCCATACTGTGATCCATGGCAGTGCCATAGGATCCTTTGTGCTTCTTCTCTGGGTACACACCTGCGGATCACTCCGTCAGCACATCTCTTAAAGAGATATGGTTCATCCCAGAGGTAGTACTTGGCATCTAAAATTAATTTCTTTCTCTGCACGTGGCTGTACTCCTTGGGAATGAACCTCACAGCTTTAAAATTTGCAATATCTGCAAACCATGGAGCTTCCTGAATGGCAAAGAGTTGCTCATCTGGGAAAGTCTCAGAGATCTCAGTAGAAGGGAGGGACGCCCCAGCTACTGGCTCTATTCGGGACAGATGATCAGCTACTTGGTTCTCTGTCCCTTTTCTGTCTCTTATTTCTATATCAAACTCCTGCAGAAGCAACACCCATCTGATGAGCCTGGGTTTTGAATCCTGCTTTGTGAGTAGATATTTAAGAGCAGCATGGTCAGTGTACACAATCACTTTGGATCCCACTAGATAGGATCTAAACTTGTCAATGGCATAGACCACTGCAAGTAACTCTTTTTCTGTGGTTGTGTAGTTCTTCTGTGCGTCATTTAGAACACGGCTGGCATAGTAAATGACGTGCAGAAGCTTGTTATGCCTCTGTCCCAACACTGCACCAATGGCATGGTCACTGGCATCACACATTAGTTCAAATGGCAATGTCCAATCTGGTGCAGAGATGACTGGTGCTGTAACCAGCTTAGCTTTCAGGGTCTCAAATGCCTGCAGACACTGTGTGTCAAACACAAATGGTGTGTCAGCAGCTAACAGGTTACTCAGAGGTTTTGCAATTTTTGAAAAATCCTTTATAAACCTTCTGTAGAACCCTGCATGCCCCAGAAAGCATCTGATTGCCTTAACATTGGCAGGTGGTGGTAATTTTTCAATTACCTCTACCTTTGCCTTATCCACCTCTATTCCCCTGCTTGAAATTTTGTGCCCAAGGACAATCCCTTCAGTCACCATAAAGTGACATTTCTCCCAGTTTAAAACCAGGTTAGTCTCTTGGCACCTTTTCAGGACAAGGGCTAGGTGATTAAGACAGGAGCTGAATGAGTCTCCATATACTGAAAATTCATCCATGAAGACTTCCAGAAATTTCTCTACCATATCTGAGAAGATAGAGAGCATGCACCTCTGAAAGGTTGCAGGTGCATTGCACAGACCAAAAGGCATCCTTCTGTAGGCAAACACGCCAGAAGGGCAAGTGAATGCTGTTTTCTCTTGGTCCTGAGGGTCCACTGCAATTTGGTTGTAGCCTGAATAGCCATCCAAAAAGCAGTAGTAATCATGGCCAGCTAGTCTTTCTAGCATTTGGTCTATGAATGGTAAAGGAAAATGATCCTTTCTGGTGGCTGTATTGAGCCTTCTGTAGTCAATACACATGCGCCACCCTGTGACTGTCCTTGTAGGAACCAGTTCATTTTTTTCATTATGAACCACTGTCATGCCTCCCTTTTTGGGAACAACTTGGACAGGGCTCACCCAGGGGCTATCAGAAATAGGATAAATAATCCCAGCCTCTAGTAATTTAGTGACCTCTTTCTGCACCACCTCCTTCATGGCAGGATTTAGCCTCCTCTGTGGTTGGACCACTGGCTTGGCATTATCCTCCAGTAGGATCTTGTGCATGCATCTAGTTGGGCTAATGCCCTTAAGATCACTTATGGACCACCCAAGAGCTGTCTTGTGTGTCCTTAGCACTTGAATCAGTGCTTCCTCTTCCTGTGAATTTAAAGCAGAGCTTATAATCACTGGAAAAGTGTCACCCTCTCTTAGAAATGCATATTTCAGGGATGGTGGTAGTGGTTTGAGTTCAGGCTTGGGAGGCTTATCCTCCTCCTGAGGAATTTTCGAAAATTCCTTTGCCTCCTCTAGTTCTTCTTGATCAGGTTGAGCATCTTTGAAGATGTCCTCAAGCTCTGATTCTAGGCTTTCAGCCATATTGATCTCTTCTACTAAGGAGTCAATAATGTCAGCGCCCATGCAGTCATTTGGTGTGTCTGGATGCTGCATAGCTTTTACAGCATTCAACTTGAACTCATCCTCATTGACTCTCAAGGTTACTTCCCCTTTTTGTACATCAATGAGAGTTCGTCCAGTTGCTAGGAAAGGTCTTCCTAGAATGAGAGTTGCACTCTTGTGCTCCTCCATTTCCAGCACTACAAAGTCAGTGGGAAAGGCAAATGGCCCAACCTTGACAATCATGTCCTCAATTATGCCTGATGGGTATTTAATGGAGCCATCAGCAAGTTGGAGGCATATCCGGGTTGGTTTGACTTCTCCAGTCAACCCAAGCTTTCTGATAGTGGATGCAGGTATTAGATTGATGCTTGCTCCAAGATCACATAGGGCTGTCTTGGTGCAGGCACCTTCTAATGTGCATGGTATCATAAAGCTTCCTGGATCTTGAAGCTTTTCTGGTAAGCTTTTTAATATGACTGCACTGCATTCTTCAGTGAGAAACACTTTTTCAGTTTCTCTCCAGTCCTTCTTATGACTTAAGATTTCTTTCATGAACTTAGCATAAGAAGGTATTTGCTCAAGTGCCTCTGCAAACGGAATCTTTATTTCAAGAGTCCTTAGATAGTCTGCAAAGCGGGCAAATTGCTTATCCTGCTCCGCTTGGCGGAGTTTCTGAGGATAAGGCATTTTGGCTTTATATTCTTCAACCTTAGATGCTGCAGGTTTATTCCTTACAGAAGTGGTTGAAGAAGCCTTGTTAGAGGGATTACTGTCAGCACTCTCAGGTGTCTGATTCTCCCCAGGCGTCTGGACGCCAGGATTGGGTGGAAATTGGGCGTTTAACGCCAACTTTTCCCCCTTTTCTGGCGTTTGAACGCCAGAACTGGGCAAGGAATGGGCGTTTAACGCCAGCTTTCCTTCCCTTTCTGGCGTTTGAACGCCAATGACATTCCTCTCTGGGCTCTTACTGTCCTCAGAGGGATTTTGAACAGTGGTTTGGTTGTCCTCTGTTAATTGTTCCTTGTTTGGCTTTTTACTCTTTTGAGTAGTGTTATTCAGGGTCTTCCCACTCCTCAATTGAACTGCTTGACATTCCTCTGTTATCTGTTTAGATATTTGCTGTTTTGCTTGATTCAACTGCAGTTCTATGCTCTTGTTAGCAACTTTAGTTTCATAGAGCATCTCTTTAAAGTCTGCTAACTGTTCTGTCATCAGGAGCAATTGTTGATTAAGCTCAGTTATCTGTTCTTGAGGACTAGGGTCAGTGACTACAGCCATGACTTCCTCTTTTGGAGAGAACTCATTGCTAGAGTACAAATATTGGTTTCTAGCAACAGTGTCTATGAGCTCTTGAGCTTCTTCAATTGTCTTCCTCATGTGTATAGATCCACCAGCTGAGTGGTCTAAAGACATCTGAGCTTTTTCTGTAAGCCCATAGTAGAAAATGTCTAACTGTACCCACTCTGAAAACATTTCAGAGGGACATTTCCTTAGCATACCTCTATACCTCACCCAGGCATTATAAAGGGATTCATTATCCTCTTGTTTAAAGCCTTGGATGTCCAGCCTTAACTGTGTCATCCTTTTTGGAGGGTAAAAATGATTCAGGAATTTGTCTGACAACTGGAAACAGTAATAGTCTGTAGACATCCTGATCTACCTCTTTATCATGTACTGTGTCAGCAATTTGTAAAAATTGTGCCAGAAACTCAGTAGGTTCTTCCTGTGGAAGACCGGAATACTGGCAGTTTTGCTGCACTATGATAATGAGTTGAGGATTTAGTTCAAAGCTGCTTGCTTTGATGGGAGGTGTACAGATGCTACTCCCATATGCAGCTGTAATGGGGTTAGCATATGACCCCAGAGTCCTTTTGGACTGATTAATCCCACTTAAGTCCATAATGGACAAAAGGGAAATGATGATGATTGCAAGGAGATAAATTTTTGTTTTTTTTTTGAATTAACGAAAAATAAAATAAAATAAAAGAAAATTAAAATAAAAATTCGAAAATCAAAAAGAAAATAAGATCAAAGCAAATTGAAAACTGAATCAATGAGTTAATTAAAAAGATTTTGAAAACAGCAATTAAAAAGATATGATTGAAAAATTTTTATGAAAAAGATTTGATTTTTAAAAAGAGGAAAGAGAAAAACAACAAAAAGACACCAAACTTAAAATTTTAGAAAATCAAACACAAAATTTTCGAAAATTTTTAATGGAAAAACACAAAGAGGACACCAAACTTAGAATTTTTATGAATCAAAAAGAAACTAAGAACATGCAAAATCGAAAATTAAAAGAAAAACAAAAGCATGCAATTGACACCAAACTTAAAATATGAAACTAGACTCAACTAAAAGACTCTAAACCAACAAAAACAAAACAGTCCTAATCTAAGCAACAAGATAAGCCGTCAGTTGTCCAAACTCGAACAATCCCCGGCAACGGCGCCAAAAACTTGGTGCACGAAATTGCAATCACACTTTTGCAATCCCGCACAACTAACCAGCAAGTGTACTGGGTCGTCCAAGTAATACCTTGCGTGAGCAAGGGTCGATCCCACAGAGATTGTCGGCTTGAAGCAAGCTATGGTTATCTTGTAAATCTTAGTCAGGATATCAGAAATTATCAGGATTGATTGTGAAAAGCAAAAGAACATGAAATGGTTACTTGTTTTGCAGTAAAGGAGAATAGGTTGAGGTTTGGAGATGCTCCATCTTCTGAATCTCTGCTTTCCTACTGTCTTCTTCTTCAAATACGCAGGTCTCCTTCCATGGCAAGCTGTATGCAGGGTTTCACCGTTGTCAATGGCTACCTCCCATCCTCTCAGTGAAAGCGATTGCATATGCTCTGTCACAGCATAGCGGAATTCATCTGTCGGTTCTCAATCAGGCCGGAATAGAATCCAGTGATTCTTTTACGTCTGTCACTAACGCCCCGCCTTCAGGAGTTTGAAGTACGTCACAGTCATTCAGTCATTGAATCCTACTCAGAATACCACAGACAAGGTTTAGACCTTCCGGATTCTCTTGAATGCCGCCATCAGTCTAGCTTATACCACGAAGATTCCGATTAAAGAACCCAAGAGATAACTACTTAATCTAAGGTAGAACGGAGGTGGTTGTCAAGCACACGTTCATAGTTGAGAATGATGATGATTGTCACGGATCATCACATTCATCCGGATTAAGAACAAGTATTATCTTAGAATGGAAGCAAGCATGATTGAATGAGAAACAGTAGTAATTGCATTAATCCATCAAGACACAGCAGAGCTCCTCACCCCCAACCATGGGGTTTAGAGACTCATGCCGTGGAGAGTACACAAAGAAAGGTGTAAAAGTGTCATGAGGTCATAAGGTACAGATACAATGTCAAAAGATCCTATTAATAGTAAACTAGTAGCCTAGGGTGTACAGAAATGAGTAAATGACGTAAAAATCCACTTCTGGGTCCACTTGGTGTGTGCTTGGGCTGAGCAATGAAGCTTTTATGTGTAGAGACGTTTTCTGGAGTTAAACGCCAGCTTTCATGCCAGTTTGGGCGTTTAACTCCAAGTTTTATGCCAGTTCCGGCGTTTAACGCTGGAATTTCTGAGGGAGACTTTGAGCGCCGGTTTGGGCCATCAAATCTCGGGCAAAGTATGGACTATCATATATTGCTGGAAAGCCCAGGAAGTCTACTTTCCAATGCCATTGAGAGCGCGCCAATTGGGCTTCTGTAGCTCCAGAAAATCCGCTTCGAGTGCAGGGAGGTCAGAATCCAACAGCATCTGCAGTCCTTTTTGGTCTCGGAATCAGATTTTTGGTCAGGACCCTCAATTTCAGCCAGAAAATACCTGAAATCACAGAAAAACACACAAACTCATAGTAAAGTCCAGAAAAGTGAATTTTAGCTAAAAACTAATAAAAATATACTAAAAACTAACTAGATTATACTAAAAACATACTAAAAACAATGCCAAAAAGCATACAAATTATCCGCTCATCACTCAACCACTTCCATTTCCAACACTTGCAAAGAAAGCTAGAAAGCGCATAGAACTCGATCCAAAAATGGTAGAAATGTTCAAGAAAGTTGAGGTAACCATTCCCCTCTTTGATGCTATCCATCAAGTTCCTAGATATGCGAAATTCCTCAAAGATCTATGCATCAACAAGGATAGAATTCTTGAATTGGAAACCATCCCATTGGGGAGTTCTATTTCCGCTTTAATGGGAGCACTGCCCGAGAAGTGTGATGATCCGGGCCCTTGTATGGTCACTTGCACCGTTAATGGAGTTCAATTTATAGATTGTATGTGTGACCTCGGAGCATGTGTTAGCATCATGCCGCTCTCCGTCTACCGGATATTGAAGTTACCACCACTAAAAAGGTCAACGGCAAGATTTGTCCTAGCGGATAAAAGCATAATAACCGTAACGGGTGTTGCGGAAGACGTATTGGTGAATATCAAAGGATTGGTGTTCCCAATTGACTTTTATGTCCTTGAAATGCCATCAAGCGAAACCGAAAGAGCATCATCTATTCTACTTGGAAGACCATTCTTGAGAACTTCTAGATTTAAGCTAGATGCCTACTCGGGAACCTATTCATTTGAAATAGATGGGAGAGTCGTAAGTTTCAGCCTAGAGGAAGCAATGAAGCATCCGCCGGAGAATCACTCGCTATTCCGGTGTGACCCAATTGATAACATGGTTGCCGAAGTGCACCTTGCGAAGTTAGATGAGAAGTACATGATCGAAGAAGCAAACGAAGATCCAAGCAAATTGAACACCACACACTACACAAACCATCCGAAAACTCAAACTTCAAAGAATGAAAAGAAGATGGAATTGAAGCCACTACCACCCCATTTAAGATACTCATATCTTGATGAAGCCCAAGAACTCCCTATGATAATTGCAAAAGAGTTAACCCCTCAACAAGAAGACAAATTGCTAGATGTATTGAGGAAAAACAAAAGGGCAATCGGGTGGACTTTGGCGGATCTAGTGGGAATAAGCCCCCAAGTATGCGAGCATCGCATATTTCTTGAGGAAGGAGCAAAACCGGTCCGACAACCTCAAAGGAGACTTAATCCAACCATTCTTGAGGTTGTGAAGAAAGAAGTTACTAAGCTACTTGAAGCGGACATCATCTATCCCATCTCGGATAGCGAGTGGGTAAGCCCGGTCCAAGTAGTGCCAAAGAAATCCGGGGTGACCACAATCAAAAATGAAAGCGGTGAACTTATAGCGACAAGAGTGCAAAATTCTTGGAGAGTATGCATAGACTACCGAAGGTTGAATGCGGCCACAAGAAAAAAAATTTTGGATTTCAAAAGACAAAATTTATCAATTTTTTAATTTTTAAATTTAAAAATTTAATTTTTTATTTAAAATAGAAAAACAAAATAAAGTCCAGTAATATTAGGAAGACAAAAAGAAAAAGATGAAAACTTTATATTTTCAAATTTTGAAACAGAAAAGATTATTTTTTTACCAAGAAGTAGAAAAATAAAGAATTTCAAAAATACCCAATAATAAAAAAAAAATTAAGAAGTTTAAATTTTTAAACTTAGTTTATTCTATATTTGTGAAAAAAATAGAGTTATTCAGTGAATAAAAAAATATGTTTTTGAAAAAAATTTTGGATTTCAAAAGACATAATTTATCAATTTTTTTAATTTTTAAATTTAAAAATTTACTTTTTTTAAAATAGAAAAATAAAATAAAGTCCAGCAATATTAGGAAGACAAAAAGAAAAAGATGAAAACTTTATATTTTCAAATTTTGAAACAGAAAAGATTATTTTTTTACCAAGAAGTAGAAAAATAAAGAATTTCAAAAATATCCAATAATAAAAAATTTAAGAAGTTTAAATTTTTAAATTAATTTATTCGATATCTGTGAAAAAATAGCATTATCCGATGAATAAAAAAATAAAAAAATATTCTTGAAAAAAATTTAGGATTTCAAAAGACAAAATTTATCATTTTTTTGAATTTTTAAATTAAAAAATCAAATTTTTTATTTAAAATATAAAAATATAATAAAGTCCAATAATATTAGGTAGACAAAAAAAACATTTAAACTTTTTTTTTAATTTTGAAACTAAAAATATTATTCTTTTACCAAGAAGTAGAAAAATAAAGAATTTCAACAATACCCAATAATAAAAAAATTTAAAAAGTTTAAATTTTTAAAATTAGTTTATTCTATATTTGTGAAAAAAATAGCGTTATTCGGTGAATAAAAAAATATATTTTGAAAAAAAATTTTGGATTTCAAAAGACATAATTTATCAATTTTTTAATTTTTAAATTTAAAAATTTAATTTTTTATTTAAAATAGAAAAATAAAATAAAGTCCAGCAATATTAGGAAGACAAAAAGAAAAAGATGAAAACTTTATATTTTCAAATTTTGAAACAGAAAAGATTATTTTTTTACCAAGAAGTAGAAAAATAAAGAATTTCAAAAATATCCAATAATAAAAAAATTTAAGAAGTTTAAATTTTTAAATTAATTTATTCGATATCTGTGAAAAAATAGCATTATCCGATGAATAAAAAAATAAAAAAATATTCTTGAAAAAAATTTAGGATTTCAAAAGACAAAATTTATCATTTTTTTGAATTTTTAAATTAAAAAATCAAATTTTTTATTTAAAATATAAAAATATAATAAAGTCCAATAATATTAGGTAGACAAAAAAAACATTTAAACTTTTATTTTTAAATTTTGAAACTAAAAATATTATTCTTTTACCAAGAAGTAGAAAAATAAAGAATTTCAACAATACCCAATAATAAAAAAATTTAAAAAGTTTAAATTTTTAAAATTAGTTTATTCTATATTTGTGAAAAAAATAGCGTTATTCGGTGAATAAAAAAATATATTTTTGAAAAAAATTTTGGATTTCAAAAGACATAATTTATCAATTTTTTAATTTTTAAATTTAAAAATTTAATTTTTATTTAAAATAGAAAAAAAAATAAAGTCCAGCAATATTAGGAAGACAAAAAGAAAAAGATGAAAACTTTATATTTTCAAATTTTGAAACAGAAAAGATTATTTTTTTACCAAGAAGTAGAAAAATAAAGAATTTCAAAAATATCCAATAATAAAAAAATTTAAGAAGTTTAAATTATTTAAATTAATTTATTCGATATCTGTGAAAAAATAGCATTATCCGATGAATAAAAAAATAAAAAAATATTCTTGAAAAAAATTTAGGATTTCAAAAGACAAAATTTATCATTTTTTTGAATTTTTAAATTAAAAATCAAATTTTTTATTTAAAATATAAAAATATAATAAAGTCCAATAATATTAGGTAGACAAAAAAAACATTTAAACTTTTTTTTTAAATTTTGAAACTAAAAATATTATTCTTTTACCAAGAAGTAGAAAAATAAAGAATTTCAACAATACCCAATAATAAAAAATTTAAAAAGTTTAAATTTTTAAAATTAGTTTATTCTATATTTGTGAAAAAAATAGCGTTATTCGGTGAATAAAAAAATATATTTTGAAAAAAATTTTGGATTTCAAAAGACATAATTTATCAATTTTTTAATTTTTAAATTTAAAAATTTAATTTTTATTTAAAATAGAAAAAAAAATAAAGTCCAGCAATATTAGGAAGACAAAAAGAAAAAGATGAAAACTTTATATTTTCAAATTTTGAAACAGAAAAGATTATTTTTTTACCAAGAAGTAGAAAAATAAAGAATTTCAAAAATATCCAATAATAAAAAAATTTAAGAAGTTTAAATTATTTAAATTAATTTATTCGATATCTGTGAAAAAATAGCATTATCCGATGAATAAAAAAATAAAAAAATATTCTTGAAAAAAATTTAGGATTTGAAAAGACAAAATTTATCATTTTTTTGAATTTTTAAATTAAAAAATCAAATTTTTTATTTAAAATATAAAAATATAATAAAGTCCAATAATATTAGGTAGACAAAAAAACATTTAAACTTTTTTTTTAAATTTTGAAACTAAAAATATTATTCTTTTACCAAGAAGTAGAAAAATAAAGAATTTCAACAATACCCAATAATAAAAAAATTTAAAAAGTTTAAATTTTTAAAATTAGTTTATTCTATATTTGTGAAAAAATAGCGTTATTCGGTGAATAAAAAAATATATTTTGAAAAAAAATTTTGGATTTCAAAAGACATAATTTATCAATTTTTTAATTTTTAAATTTAAAAATTTAATTTTTATTTAAAATAGAAAAAAAAATAAAGTCCAGCAATATTAGGAAGACAAAAAGAAAAAGATGAAAACTTTATATTTTCAAATTTTGAAACAGAAAAGATTATTTTTTTACCAAGAAGTAGAAAAATAAAGAATTTCAAAAATATCCAATAATAAAAAAATTTAAGAAGTTTAAATTATTTAAATTAATTTATTCGATATCTGTGAAAAAATAGCATTATCCGATGAATAAAAAAATAAAAAAATATTCTTGAAAAAAATTTAGGATTTCAAAAGACAAAATTTATCATTTTTTTGAATTTTTAAATTAAAAAATCAAATTTTTTATTTAAAATATAAAAATATAATAAAGTCCAATAATATTAGGTAGACAAAAAAACATTTAAACTTTTTTTTTAATTTTGAAACTAAAAATATTATTCTTTTACCAAGAAGTAGAAAAATAAAGAATTTCAACAATACCCAATAATAAAAAAATTTAAAAAGTTTAAATTTTTAAATTAGTTTATTCTATATTTGTGAAAAAAATAGCGTTATTCGGTGAATAAAAAAATATATTTTTGAAAAAAAATTTTGGATTTCAAAAGACATAATTTATCAATTTTTTAATTTTTAAATTTAAAAATTTAATTTTTTATTTAAAATAGAAAAAAAAATAAAGTCCAGCAATATTAGGAAGACAAAAAGAAAAAGATGAAAACTTTATATTTTCAAATTTTGAAACAGAAAAGATTATTTTTTTACCAAGAAGTAGAAAAATAAAGAATTTCAAAAATATCCAATAATAAAAAAATTTAAGAAGTTTAAATTATTTAAATTAATTTATTCGATATCTGTGAAAAAATAGCATTATCCGATGAATAAAAAAATAAAAAAATATTCTTGAAAAAAATTTAGGATTTCAAAAGACAAAATTTATCATTTTTTTGAATTTTAAATTAAAAAATCAAATTTTTTATTTAAAATATAAAAATATAATAAAGTCCAATAATATTAGGTAGACAAAAAAAACATTTAAACTTTTTTTTTAAATTTTGAAACTAAAAATATTATTCTTTTACCAAGAAGTAGAAAAATAAAGAATTTCAACAATACCCAATAATAAAAAAATTTAAAAAGTTTAAATTTTTAAAATTAGTTTATTCTATATTTGTGAAAAAAATAGCGTTATTCGGGAATAAAAAAATATATTTTGAAAAAAAATTTTGGATTTCAAAAGACAAATTTATCAATTTTTTAATTTTTAAATTTAAAAATTTAATTTTTTATTTAAAATAGAAAAAAAAATAAAGTCCAGCAATATTAGGAAGACAAAAAGAAAAAGATGAAAACTTTATATTTTCAAATTTTGAAACAGAAAAGATTATTTTTTTACCAAGAAGTAGAAAAATAAAGAATTTCAAAAATATCCAATAATAAAAAAATTTAAGAAGTTTAAATTATTTAAATTAATTTATTCGATATCTGTGAAAAAATAGCATTATCCGATGAATAAAAAAATAAAAAAATATTCTTGAAAAAAATTTAGGATTTCAAAAGACAAAATTTATCATTTTTTTGAATTTTTAAATTAAAAAATCAAATTTTTTATTTAAAATATAAAAATATAATAAAGTCCAATAATATTAGGTAGACAAAAAAACATTTAAACTTTTTTTTTAAATTTTGAAACTAAAAATATTATTCTTTTACCAAGAAGTAGAAAAATAAAGAATTTCAACAATACCCAATAATAAAAAAATTTAAAAAGTTTAAATTTTTAAAATTAGTTTATTCTATATTTGTGAAAAAATAGCGTTATTCGGGAATAAAAAAATATATTTTGAAAAAAAATTTTGGATTTCAAAAGACAAATTTATCAATTTTTTAATTTTTAAATTTAAAAATTTAATTTTTTATTTAAAATAGAAAAAAAAATAAAGTCCAGCAATATTAGGAAGACAAAAAGAAAAAGATGAAAACTTTATATTTTCAAATTTTGAAACAGAAAAGATTATTTTTTTACCAAGAAGTAGAAAAATAAAGAATTTCAAAAATATCCAATAATAAAAAAATTTAAGAAGTTTAAATTATTTAAATTAATTTATTCGATATCTGTGAAAAAATAGCATTATCCGATGAATAAAAAAATAAAAAAATATTCTTGAAAAAATTTAGGATTTCAAAAGACAAAATTTATCATTTTTTTGAATTTTTAAATTAAAAAATCAAATTTTTTATTTAAAATATAAAAATATAATAAAGTCCAATAATATTAGGTAGACAAAAAAAACATTTAAACTTTTTTTTTAAATTTTGAAACTAAAAATATTATTCTTTTACCAAGAAGTAGAAAAATAAAGAATTTCAACAATACCCAATAATAAAAAATTTAAAAAGTTTAAATTTTTAAATTAGTTTATTCTATATTTGTGAAAAAAATAGCGTTATTCGGCGAATAAAAAAATATATTTTGAAAAAAATTTTGGATTTCAAAAGACAAATTTATCAATTTTTTTAATTTTTAAATTTAAAAATTTAATTTTTTATTTAAAATAGAAAAACAAAATAAAGTCCAGCAATATTAGGAAGACAAAAAGAAAAGATGAAAACTTTATATTTTCAAATTTTGAAACAGAAAAGATTATTTTTTTACCAAGAAGTAGAAAAATAAAGAATTTCAAAAATATCCAATAATAAAAAATTTAAGAAGTTTAAATTATTTAAATTAATTTATTCGATATCTGTGAAAAAATAGCATTATCCGATGAATAAAAAAATAAAAAAATATTCTTGAAAAAAATTTAGGATTTCAAAAGACAAAATTTATCATTTTTTTGAATTTTAAATTAAAAAATCAAATTTTTTATTTAAAATATAAAAATATAATAAAGTCCAATAATATTAGGTAGACAAAAAAAACATTTAAACTTTTTTTTTAATTTTGAAACTAAAAATATTATTCTTTTACCAAGAAGTAGAAAAATAAAGAATTTCAACAATACCCAATAATAAAAAAATTTAAAAAGTTTAAATTTTTAAAATTAGTTTATTCTATATTTGTGAAAAAATAGCATTATTCGGCGAATAAAAAAATATATTTTGAAAAAAAATTTTGGATTTCAAAAGACAAATTTATCAATTTTTTAATTTTTAAATTTAAAAATTTAATTTTTTATTTAAAATAGAAAAAAAAATAAAGTCCAGCAATATTAGGAAGACAAAAAGAAAAAGATGAAAACTTTATATTTTCAAATTTTGAAACAGAAAAGATTATTTTTTTACCAAGAAGTAGAAAAATAAAGAATTTCAAAAATATCCAATAATAAAAAAATTTAAGAAGTTTAAATTATTTAAATTAATTTATTCGATATCTGTGAAAAAATAGCATTATCCGATGAATAAAAAAATAAAAAAATATTCTTGAAAAAATTTAGGATTTCAAAAGACAAAATTTATCATTTTTTTGAATTTTAAATTAAAAAATCTAATTTTTTATTTAAAATAGAAAAATAAATAAAGTCCAATAATATTAGGTAGACAAAAAAAATTTAAACTTTTTTTTTAAATTTTGAAACTAAAAATATTATTCTTTTACCAAGAAGTAGAAAAATAAAGAATTTCAACAATACCCAATAATAAAAAAATTTAAAAAGTTTAAATTTTTAAAATTAGTTTATTTATATTTGTGAAAAAATAGCATTATTCGGAATAAAAAAATATATTTTGAAAAAAATTTAGGATTTCAAAAGACAAAATTTATCATTTTTTTAATTTTTAAATTAAAAATCAAATTTTTTATTTAAAATATAAAAATAAATAAAGTCCAATAATATTAGGTAGACAAAAAAAACATTTAAACTTTTTTTTAATTTTGAAACTAAAAATATTATTCTTTTACAAGAAGTAGAAAAATAAAGAATTTCAACAATACCCAATAATAAAAAATTTAAAAAGTTTAAATTTTTAAATTAGTTTATTCTATATTTGTGAAAAAAATAGAGTTATTCGGTGAATAAAAAAATATATTTTTGAAAAAATTTTGGATTTCAAAAGACATAATTTATCAATTTTTTAATTTTTAAATTTAAAAATTTAATTTTTTTTAAAATAGAAAAATAAAATAAAGTCCACAATATTAGGAAGGCAAAAAGAAAAAGATCAAAACTTTATATTTTCAAATTTTGAAACAGAAAAGATTATTTTTTTACCAAGAAGTAGAAAAATAAAGAATTTCAAAAATATCCAATAATAAAAAAATTTAAGAAGTTTAAATTATTTAAATTAATTTATTCGATATCTGTGAAAAAATAGCATTATCCGATGAATAAAAAAATAAAAAAATATTCTTAAAAAAATTTAGGATTTCAAAAGACAAAATTTATCATTTTTTTGAATTTTAAATTAAAAAATCAAATTTTTTATTTAAAATAGAAAAATAAATAAAGTCCAATAATATTAGGTAGACAAAAAAAACATTTAAACTTTTTTTTTAAATTTTGAAACTAAAAATATTATTCTTTTAGCAAGAAGTAGAAAAATAAAGAATTTCAACAATACCCAATAATAAAAAAATTTAAAAAGTTTAAATTTTTAAAATTAGTTTATTTATATTTGTGAAAAAAATAGCATTATTCAGCGAATAAAAAAATATATTTTGAAAAAAAATTTTGGATTTCAAAAGACAAAATTTATCAATTTTTTAATTTTTAAATTTAAAAATTTAATTTTTTATTTAAAATAGAAATACAAAATAAAGTCCAGCAATATTAGGAAGACAAAAAGAAAAAGATGAAAACTTTATATTTTCAAATTTTGAAACAGAAAAGATTATTTTTTTACCAAGAAGTAGAAAAATAAAGAATTTCAAAAATATCCGATAATAAAAAAATTTAAGAAGTTTAAATTATTTAAATTAATTTATTCGATATCTGTGAAAAATAGCATTATCCGATGAATAAAAAAATAAAAAAATATTCTTGAAAAAATTTATGATTTCAAAAGACAAAATTTATCATTTTTTTGAATTTTTAAATTAAAAATCAATTTTTTATTTAAAATATAAAAATATAATAAAGTCCAATAATATTAGGTAGACAAAAAAAATATTTAAACTTTTTTTTTAAATTTTGAAACTAAAAATATTATTCTTTTACCAAGAAGTAGAAAAATAAAGAATTTCAACAATACCCAATAATAAAAAAATTTAAAAAGTTTAAATTTTTAAAATTAGTTTATTTTATATTTGTGAAAAAATAGCATTATTCAGCGAATAAAAAAAAATATATTTTGAAAAAAAATTTAGGATTTCAAAAGACAAAATTTATCATTTTTTTGAATTTTTAAATTAAAAAATCAAATTTTTTATTTAAAATATAAAAATATAATAAAGTCCAATAATATTAGGTAGACAAAAAAAACATTTAAACTTTTTTTTAATTTTGAAACTAAAAATATTATTCTTTTAACAAGAAGTAGAAAAATAAAGAATTTCAACAATACCCAATAATAAAAATATTTAAAAAGTTTAAATTTTTAAACTTAGTTTATTCTATATTTGTGAAAAAAATAGAGTTATTCGGTGAATAAAAAAATATATTTTTGAAAAAAATTTTGGATTTCAAAAGACATAATTTATCAATTTTTTTAATTTTTAAATTTAAAAATTTAATTTTTTTTAAAATAGAAAAATAAAATAAAGTCCAACAATATTAGGAAGGCAAAAAGAAAAAGATCAAAACTTTATATTTTCAAATTTTGAAACAGAAAAGATTATTTTTTTACCAAGAAGTAGAAAAATAAAGAATTTCAAAAATATCCAATAATAAAAAAATTTAAGAAGTTTAAATTATTTAAATTAATTTATTCGATATCTGTGAAAAATAGCATTATCCGATGAATAAAAAAATAAAAAAATATTCTTAAAAAAATTTAGGATTTCAAAAGACAAAATTTATCATTTTTTTGAATTTTAAATTAAAAAATCTAATTTTTTATTTAAAATAGAAAAATAAAATAAAGTCCAATAATATTAGGTAGACAAAAAAAACATTTAAACTTTTTTTTTAAATTTTGAAACTAAAAATATTATTCTTTTAGCAAGAAGTAGAAAAATAAAGAATTTCAACAATACCCAATAATAAAAAAATTTAAAAAGTTTAAATTTTTAAAATTAGTTTATTTTATATTTGTGAAAAAAATAGCATTATTCAGCGAATAAAAAAATATATTTTGAAAAAAAATTTTGGATTTCAAAAGACAAAATTTATCAATTTTTTAATTTTTAAATTTAAAAATTTAATTTTTTATTTAAAATAGAAATACAAAATAAAGTCCAGCAATATTAGGAAGACAAAAAGAAAAAGATGAAAACTTTATAATTTCAAATTTTGAAACAGAAAAGATTATTTTTTTACCAAGAAGTAGAAAAATAAAGAATTTCAAAAATATCCGATAATAAAAAATTTAAGAAGTTTAAATTATTTAAATTAATTTATTCGATATCTGTGAAAAATAGCATTATCCGATGAATAAAAAAATAAAAAAATATTCTTGAAAAAAATTTAGGATTTCAAAAGACAAAATTTATCATTTTTTTGAATTTTTAAATTAAAAATCAATTTTTTATTTAAAATATAAAAATATAATAAAGTCCAATAATATTAGGTAGACAAAAAAAAATTTAAACTTTTTTATTTAAATTTTGAAACTAAAAATATTATTCTTTTACCAAGAAGTAGAAAAATAAAGAATTTCAACAATACCCAATAATAAAAAAATTTAAAAAGTTTAAATTTTTAAAATTAATTTATTCTATATTTGTGAAAAAAATAGCGTTATTCGGCGAATAAAAAACTATATTTTGAAAAAAAATTTTGGATTTCAAAAGACAAAATTTATCAATTTTTTAATTTTTAAATTCAAAAATTTAATTTTTTATTTAAAATAGAAAAACAAAATAAAGTCCAACAATCTTATGAAGACAAAAAAAAGATGAAAACATTATATTTTCAAATTTTGAAACAGAAAAGATTATTTTTTTACCAAGAAGTAGAAAAATAAAGAATTTCAAAAATATCCAATAATAAAAAAATTAAGAAGTTTAAATTTTTAAATTAATTTATTCGATATCTGTGAAAAAATAGCATTATCCGATGAAAAAAAATAAATAAAAAAATATTCTTGAAAAAAATTTATGATTTCAAAAGACAAAATTTATCATTTTTTGAATTTTAAATTAAAAAATCTAATTTTTTATTTAAAATAGAAAAATAAAATAAAGTCCAATAATATTAGGTAGACAAAAAAAATATTTAAACTTTTTTTTAAATTTTGAAACTAAAAATATTATTCTTTTACCAAGAAGTAGAAAAATAAAGAATTTCAACAATACCCAATAATAAAAAAATTTAAAAAGTTTAAATTTTTAAAATTAGTTTATTTATATTTGTGAAAAAATAGCATTATTCAGCGAATAAAAAAATATATTTTGAAAAAAAATTTAGGATTTCAAAAGACAAAATTTATCATTTTTTTGAATTTTTAAATTAAAAAATCAAATTTTTTATTTAAAATATAAAAATATAATAAAGTCCAATAATATTAGGTAGACAAAAAAAAACATTTAAACTTTTTTTTTATTTTGAAACTAAAAATATTATTCTTTTAACAAGAAGTAGAAAAATAAAGAATTTCAACAATACCCAATAATAAAAATATTTAAAAAGTTTAAATTTTTAAACTTAGTTTATTCTATATTTGTGAAAAAAATAGAGTTATTCGGTGAATAAAAAAATATATTTTGAAAAAAAATTTTGGATTTCAAAAGACATAATTTATCAATTTTTTAATTTTTAAATTTAAAAATTTAATTTTTTTTAAAATAGAAAAATAAAATAAAGTCCAACAATATTAGGAAGGCAAAAAGAAAAAGATCAAAACTTTATATTTTCAAATTTTGAAACAGAAAAGATTATTTTTTTACCAAGAAGTAGAAAAATAAAGAATTTCAAAAATATCCAATAATAAAAAAATTTAAGAAGTTTAAATTATTTAAATTAATTTATTCGATATCTGTGAAAAATAGCATTATCCGATGAATAAAAAAATAAAAAAATATTCTTAAAAAAATTTAGGATTTCAAAAGACAAAATTTATCATTTTTTTGAATTTTTAAATTAAAAATCAATTTTTTATTTAAAATATAAAAATAAAATAAAGTCCAATAATATTAGGTAGACAAAAAAATATTTAAACTTTTTTTTTAAATTTTGAAACTAAAAATATTATTCTTTTACCAAGAAGTAGAAAAATAAAGAATTTCAACAATACCCAATAATAAAAAAATTTAAAAAGTTTAAATTTTTAAAATTAATTTATTCTATATTTGTGAAAAAAATAGCGTTATTCGGCGAATAAAAAAGTATATTTTGAAAAAAAATTTTGGATTTCAAAAGACAAAATTTATCAATTTTTTAATTTTTAAATTCAAAAATTTAATTTTTTATTTAAAATAGAAAAACAAAATAAAGTCCAACAATCTTATGAAGACAAAAAAAAGATGAAAACATTATATTTTCAAATTTTGAAACAGAAAAGATTATTTTTTTACCAAGAAGTAGAAAAATAAAGAATTTCAAAAATATCCAATAATAAAAAAAATTAAGAAGTTTAAATTTTTAAATTAATTTATTCGATATCTGTGAAAAATAGCATTATCCGATGAAAAAAATAAATAAAAAAATATTCTTGAAAAAAATTTATGATTTCAAAAGACAAAATTTATCATTTTTTGAATTTTAAATTAAAAAATCTAATTTTTTATTTAAAATAGAAAAATAAAATAAAGTCCAATAATATTAGGTAGACAAAAAAAATATTTAAACTTTTTTTTTAAATTTTGAAACTAAAAATATTATTCTTTTACCAAGAAGTAGAAAAATAAAGAATTTCAACAATACCCAATAATAAAAAAATTTAAAAAGTTTAAATTTTTAAAATTAGTTTATTTTATATTTGTGAAAAAATAGCATTATTCAGCGAATAAAAGAAATATATTTTGAAAAAAAATTTAGGATTTCAAAAGACAAAATTTATCATTTTTTTGAATTTTTAAATTAAAAAATCAAATTTTTTATTTAAAATATAAAAATATAATAAAGTCCAATAATATTAGGTAGACAAAAAAAAACATTTAAACTTTTTTTTTAATTTTGAAACTAAAAATATTATTCTTTTAACAAGAAGTAGAAAAATAAAGAATTTCAACAATACCCAATAATAAAAATATTTAAAAAGTTTAAATTTTTAAACTTAGTTTATTCTATATTTGTGAAAAAAATAGAGTTATTCGGTGAATAAAAAAATATATTTTTGAAAAAAATTTTGGATTTCAAAAGACATAATTTATCAATTTTTTTAATTTTTAAATTTAAAAATTTAATTTTTTTTAAAATAGAAAAATAAAATAAAGTCCAACAATATTAGGAAGGCAAAAAGAAAAAGATCAAAACTTTATATTTTCAAATTTTGAAACAGAAAAGATTATTTTTTTACCAAGAAGTAGAAAAATAAAGAATTTCAAAAATATCCAATAATAAAAAAATTTAAGAAGTTTAAATTATTTAAATTAATTTATTCGATATCTGTGAAAAATAGCATTATCCGATGAATAAAAAAATAAAAAAATATTCTTAAAAAAATTTAGGATTTCAAAAGACAAAATTTATCATTTTTTTGAATTTTAAATTAAAAAATCTAATTTTTTATTTAAAATAGAAAAATAAAATAAAGTCCAATAATATTAGGTAGACAAAAAAAACATTTAAACTTTTTTTTTAAATTTTGAAACTAAAAATATTATTCTTTTACCAAGAAGTAGAAAAATAAAGAATTTCAACAATACCCAATAATAAAAAAATTTAAAAAGTTTAAATTTTTAAAATTAGTTTATTTATATTTGTGAAAAAAATAGCATTATTCAGCGAATAAAAAAATATATTTTGAAAAAAAATTTTGGATTTCAAAAGACAAAATTTATCAATTTTTTAATTTTTAAATTTAAAAATTTAATTTTTTATTTAAAATAGAAATACAAAATAAAGTCCAGCAATATTAGGAAGACAAAAAGAAAAAGATGAAAACTTTATAATTTCAAATTTTGAAACAGAAAAGATTATTTTTTTACCAAGAAGTAGAAAAATAAAGAATTTAAAAAATATCCATAATAAAAAAATTTAAGAAGTTTAAATTATTTAAATTAATTTATTCGATATCTGTGAAAAATAGCATTATCCGATGAATAAAAAAATAAAAAAATATTCTTGAAAAAAATTTAGGATTTCAAAAGACAAAATTCATCATTTTTTTGAATTTTAAATTAAAAAATCTAATTTTTTATTTAAAATAAAAAATAAAATAAAGTCCAATAATATTAGGTAGACAAAAAAAACATTTAAACTTTTTATTTTTAAATTTTGAAACTAAAAATATTATTCTTTTACCAAGAAGTAGGAAAATAAAGAATTTCAACAATACCAATAATAAAAAAATTAAAAAGTTTAAATTTTTAAAATTAGTTTATTCTATATTTGTGAAAAAAATACGTTATTCGGCGAATAAAAAAATATATTTTGAAAAAAAATTTTGGATTTCAAAAGACAAAATTTATCAATTTTTTAATTTTTAAATTTAAAAATTTAATTTTTTATTTAAAATAGAAAAATAAAATAAAGTCCAGCAATATTAGGAAGACAAAAAGAAAAAGATGAAAACTTTATATTTTCAAATTTTGAAACAGAAAAGATTATTTTTTTACCAATAAGTAGAAAAATAAAGAATTTCAAAAATATCCAATAATAAAAAAAATTTAAGAAGTTTAAATTATTTAAATTAATTTATTCGATATCTGTGAAAAAATAGAATTATCCAATGAATAAAAAAATAAAAAAATATTCTTGAAAAAAATTTAAGATTTCAAAAGACAAAATTTATCATTTTTTGAATTTTTAAATTAAAAATCAAATTTTTTATTTAAAATATAAAAATATAATAAAGTCCAATAATATTAGGTAGACAAAAAAAATATTTAAACTTTTTTATTTAAATTTTGAAACTAAAAATATTATTCTTTTACCAAGAAGTAGAAAAATAAAGAATTTCAACAATACCCAATAATAAAAAAATTTAAAAAGTTTAAATTTTTAAAATTAATTTATTCTATATTTGTGAAAAAAATAGCGTTATTCGGCGAATAAAAAAGTATATTTTGAAAAAAATTTTGGATTTCAAAAGAAAAATTTATCAATTTTTTAATTTTTAAATTCAAAAATTTAATTTTTTATTTAAAATAGAAAAACAAAATAAAGTCCAACAATATTAGGAAGACAAAAAAAAAGATGAAAACATTATATTTTCAAATTTTGAAACAGAAAAGATTATTTTTTTACCAAGAAGTAGAAAAATAAAGAATTTCAAAAATATCCAAGAATAAACAAAATTAAGAAGTTTAAATTTTTTAAATTAATTTATTCGATATATGTGAAAAAATAGCATTATCCAATGAATAAAAAAATAAAAAAATATTCTTGAAAAAAAATTTATGATTTCAAAAGACAAAATTTATCATTTTTTGAATTTTAAATTAAAAAATCTAATTTTTTATTAAAATAGAAAAATAAAATAAAGTCCAATAATATTAGGTAGACAAAAAAAATATTTAAACTTTTTATTTTAAATTTTGAAAATAAAAATATTATTCTTTTACCAAGAAGTAGGAAAATAAAGAATTTCAACAATACCCAATAATAAAAAAATTTAAAAAGTTTAAATTTTTAAAATTAGTTTATTCTATATTTGTGAAAAAAATAAGTTATTCGGCGAATAAAAAAATATATTTTGAAAAGACAAAATTTATCAATTTTTTAATTTTTAAATTTAAAAATTTAATTTTTTATTTAAAATAGAAAAACAAAATAAAGTCTAGCAATATTAGGAAGACAAAAAGAAAAAGATGAAAACTTTATATTTTCAAATTTTGAAATAGAAAAGATTATTTTTTTACCAATAAGTAGAAAAATAAAGAATATCAAAAATATCCAATAATAAACAAAATTAAGAAGTTTAAATTTTTTAAATTAATTTATTCGATATATGTGAAAAAATAGCATTATCCGATGAATAAAAAAATAAAAAAATATTCTTGAAAAGAAATTTATGATTTCAAAAGACAAAATTTATCATTTTTTGAATTTTAAATTAAAAAATCTAATTTTTTATTAAAATAGAAAAATAAAATAAAGTCCAATAATATTAGGTAGACAAAAAAAACATTTAAACTTTTTATTTTTAAATTTTGAAACTAAAAATATTATTCTTTTACCAAGAAGTAGGAAAATAAAGAATTTCAACAATACCCAATAATAAAAAAATTTAAAAAGTTTAAATTTTTAAAATTAGTTTATTCTATATTTGTGAAAAAAATAAAGTTATTCGGCGAATAAAAAAATATATTTTGAAAAGACAAAATTTATCAATTTTTTAATTTTTAAATTTAAAAATTTAATTTTTTATTTAAAATAGAAAAACAAAATAAAGTCTAGCAATATTAGGAAGACAAAAAGAAAAAGATGAAAACTTTATATTTTCAAATTTTGAAATAGAAAAGATTATTTTTTTACCAATAAGTAGAAAAATAAAGAATATCAAAAATATCCAATAATAAACAAAATTAAGAAGTTTAAATTTTTTAAATTAATTTATTCGATATATGTGAAAAAATAGCATTATCCGATGAATAAAAAAATAAAAAAATATTCTTGAAAAAAATTTATGATTTCAAAAGACAAAATTTATCATTTTTTGAATTTTAAATTAAAAAATCTAATTTTTTAATTAAAATAGAAAAATAAAATAAAGTCCAATAATATTAGGTAGACAAAAAAAACATTTAAACTTTTTATTTTTAAATTTTGAAACTAAAAATATTATTCTTTTACCAAGAAGTAGAAAATAAAGAATTTCAACAATACCCAATAATAAAAAAATTTAAAAAGTTTAAATTTTTAAAATTAGTTTATTCTATATTTGTGAAAAAAATAACGTTATTCGGCGAATAAAAAAATATATTTTGAAAAGACAAAATTTATCAATTTTTTAATTTTAAAATTTTAAAATTTAATTTTTTATTTAAAATAGAAAAACAAAATAAAGTCTAGCAATATTAGGAAGACAAAAAGAAAAAGATGAAAACTTTATATTTTCAAATTTTGAAATAGAAAAGATTATTTTTTTACCAATAAGTAGAAAAATAAAGAATATCAAAAATATCCAATAATAAAAAAAATTAAGAAGTTTAAATTATTTAAATTAATTTATTCGATATCTGTGAAAAATAGAATTATCCAATGAATAAAAAAATAAAAGAATATTCTTGAAAAAAATTTAGGATTTCAAAAGACAAAATTTATCATTTTTTTTTAATTGTTAAATTAAAAATCAAATTTTTTATTTGAAATATAAAAATATAATAAAGTCCAATAATATTAGGTAGACAAAAAAAATATTTAAACTTTTTTATTTAAATTTTGAAACTAAAAATATTATTCCTTTACCAAAAAGTAGAAAAATAAAGAATTTCAACAATACCCAATAATAAAAAAATTTAAAAAGTTTAAATTTTTAAAATTAGTTTATTCTATATTTGTGAAAAAAATAGCGTTATTCGGTGAATAAAAAAGTATATTTTGAAAAAAAATTTTGGATTTCAAAAGACGAAATTTATCAATTTTTTAATTTTTAAATTCAAAAATTTAATTTTTTATTTAAAATAGAAAAACAAAATAAAGTCCAACAATATTAGGAAGACAAAAAAAAAGATGAAAACATTATATTTTTAAATTTTGAAACAGAAAAGATTATTTTTTTACCAAGAAGTAGAAAAATAAAGAATTTCAAAAATATCCAATAATAAAAAAATTAAGAAGTTTAAATTTTTTAAATTAATTTATTCGATATCTGTGAAAAAATAGCATTATCCGATGAATAAAAAAATAAAAAATATTTTTGAAAAAAATTTATGATTTCAAAAGACAAAATTTATCATTTTTTTGAATTTTAAATTAAAAAATCTAATTTTTTATTAAAATATAAAAATAAAATAAAGTCCAATAATATTAGGTAGACAAAAAAAAACATTTAAACTTTTTATTTTTAAATTTTGAAACTAAAAATATTATTCTTTTACCAAGAAGTAGGAAAATAAAGAATTTCAACAAAACCCAATAATAAAAAAAATTTAAAAATTTTAAATTTTTAAAATTAGTTTATTCTATATTTGTGAAAAAAATAACGTTATTCGGCGAATAAAAAAATATATTTTTAAAAAAAATTTTGGATTTCAAAAGACAAAATTTATCAATTTTTTAATTTTTAAATTTAAAAATTTAATTTTTTATTTAAAATAGAAAAATAAAATAAAGTGTAGCAATATTAGGAAGACAAAAAGAAAAAGATGAAAACTTTATATTTTCAAATTTTGAAACAAAAAAGATTATTTTTTTACCAAGAAGTAGAAAAATAAAGAATTTCAAAAATATCCAATAATAAAAAAAATTTAAGAAGTTTAAATTATTTAAATTAATTTATTCGATATCTGTAAAAAAATAGAATTATCCGATGAATAAAAAAATATTCTTGAAAAAAATTTAGGATTTGAAAAGACAAAATTTATCATTTTTTTGAATTTTTAAATTAAAAATCAAATTTTTTATTTAAAATATAAAAATATAATAAAGTCCAATAATATTAGGTAGACAAAAAAAATATTTAAACTTTTTTTTTAAATTTTGAAACTAAAAATATTATTCTTTTACCAAGAAGTAGAAAAATAAAGAATTTCAACAATACCCAATAATAAAAAATTTAAAAAGTTTAAATTTTTAAAATTAGTTTATTCTATATTTGTGAAAAAATAGCGTTATTCGGCGAATAAAAAAATATATTTTGAAAAAAAATTTTAGATTTCAAAGGACAAAATTTATCAATTTTTTAATTTTTAAATTCAAAAATTTAATTTTTTATTTAAAATAGAAAAATAAAATAAAGTCCAACAATATTAGGAGGACAAAAAAAAGGTGAAAAAATTTGATGACAAGTCATCTTAGCCTAGTTTTACTAGTATTTTTTCTTTGTTTTTAATTAGTTTTATGCACTTTCTTAAGCCATAAGTAAGCCAATTGGGTTGAAATTCATGTTATCTTTGACTCAATCAATCATGTATAAAATGATGCATTTTCATGAGATATTGTGCTATAATTGTCATATATTTTGGAAGAGAAACAATCTCATGATTTGAAGCATAGCTTTGATGTTTTTGATTGATTGATGATAGGTGAAACAAAGCTTGGAAGGAGTTGCAAGAAGATGAAGAATGCCTGGAGTAGAACCAACGTTTGAGCCAACGTTTGACCTCAACTTTGAGGCAAACGTTGGCTGAAGAAGAAGCTCCTGGAAGGGGACGTTTGCGCCAACGTTTGACCTCAAACGTTGAGGAAAACGTTGGCGCCACAAAGAAGAAAAATGGCACTCTTGGAGGGGACGTTTGCGCCAACGTTTGACCTCAAACATTGAGGCAAATGTTGGCGCCACAAAGAAGAAAAATAACACTCTTGGCAGTGATGTTTGAGCCAACGTTTGACCTCAAACGTTGAGGCAAACGTTGGCTACATTTTGGCAAGAAAGAGCATGGAAGAACACCCCTGGTCGATGAGCTAATTGAGCCACGTTTGCGCCAACGTTTGACCTCAAACGCTGGGCCAAACGTTGGCCACAAAGAAGGCATGGGAAGATCCACATTTGAGCTCACGTTTGACCTCAAACGTTGAGCCAAACGTGGATGACAGCAAGAATGGGCTCTGCATAATTGTTCACACGGCAACGTTTGAGTCAACGTTTGACCTCAAACGTTGGCTCAAACGTGAAAGTTACATGGCCCGGTTCACAAGTGGATTTCTTCCCAACACCAAGAGCAAGCAACAGAGGCCTAATTCAACCCAATTCCATCAAGGCCAAGGCCCAATTGAAGGCTCTAGGATCATGTAAAGAAAGTGTATAAATAGCTTAGGATTTGAAGTTTTAAGGATTTTTTTTTCCTTTAGTTTTGCTTAGTAGTTTTCGGAGAGCTTTTGGTATTGAGTGATCTTTAATTTCTTAGTTTCGGGGAAGGAGAATTCCATTCTCTTCCTCTTAGTTTTATTGCTTTCAATTTCAATTACTTGTCTTGGATCTTGGGTTGGAGAATTGAAGAAATTCTGTTTCAATCTCATCCTGGGATCTCTCTGTTTCTTTACTGCATAATTGAGTTTAAATTTCTGTTAATTGCTCTTCATCTACTTTCTTTGCAAATTTACATTTCCCTTGCAATTGTTCTGGTTGGATCTGGGAAGGCATTGAGATCTAGACTCGGTTATCTAGTCTCTTGGGTCCTGAGATCTGAATTTCCAATTTCCAATTCTCTGTTTATTGCTTTTCATGTTCATTTACTCTTCTGCTTCAGATCCGATTCAATCCCAATCCCCTTTTACTCTTCTGTTTGATGCAATTTACTTTGCCTTGTTTAATTGCTGCAAATCCAATTCCCAATTCCCTTTACATTTCAAGTCATTTACATTTCTTGCAATTTAAGATTCCGCAATTTACATTTCTTGCATTCTAAGTTTCTGCAATTTATATTACTTGTTCTTTAAGATTCAGCAATTTAATTCTTGCTCTCTTTAATTTCATGCAATTTACACATTCCCTTTACTTTCAATGCAATTTAAATTCTGCAAATCACAAATCACTCAACCAAATCTTGATTCGCTTGACTAAACCAACCACTAAACTAAAATTGCTCAATCCTTCAATCCTTGTGGGATCGACCTCACTCCCGTGAGTTTTATTACTTGATGCGACCCGGTGCACTTGCCGGTGAGTTTTGTGTCGGATTGTTTTCCGCACATCAAGTTTTTGGCGCCGTTGCCGGGGATTGATTAGATCAACAATGATTAAGTGGGTGAGAAGTCTAGATCAAGCATTTTCTTTGTTTTTGTTCTCTGTTTTAAAGTGAAACCAAGGTGTTTGTGTTTTTGCCTCACTAAGAAATTCTGTCTCTGTGACATGAATTTCAATTTTCATTGATGTTGCATTTTACAAAGTATAAATGGAGTTCAACTCATCTTATGGTCAAACAAAATTTTACGGGATATTGCCCACCATCACCAACCTTTAATGATGGCTGGGAATATCACCAAGAGAATACACATTCTGAGCACTCCAATCCATGGAGAAATGCTTCAGAACCACAAGATGAGCAAGAAAATCAAATGGGATACTTCCCACCACCACAAAATGATTCAAGTCATTATTCTAATGGTGGCTGGGAGTATCACCAAGGAATGAAAGAGCATTCACCCTCACGTCCCAGTTTCTCATTTGAAAGTTCTTCATCACTTGATTATGCCTCAACACAAAGTTTCCTCCAAAATCCATACAAGTCATCCCATCAATCACACAACTCATTCCACACCCCTCAACACAGCTTCACCACAACATATCCACGTCACCAAAATTACTCTCAACCTTCATCTCTTGAACCACCAGATGAGGATTACCTTCAAGCCATTGAAATACATAGAAAACTCGTGGAAAGATACACACAACCCCAATCCTGGAAAGAAATCATCCTCAAGAAGATGAATGAGCCCTTAGAGCAAACAAGGAGGAACTTAGAACCATCAAACAGAGAGGATGAAGACCAATTGGTGGGTGAGGAAATGGAAAAGCAAGATGAGGAAGCCTCTGTGGCAAGTGAAATTTCAGTGAAAAAGGAAGAGGTGGTGGAAGTATTTGGACATGAGCCAAGGATTCTACATTAACAAGAGCCACTTAAGGTGACAATGAAACACAAAGATTCCCTCCCAGAGGCATTAATGGAAAATCATGAAGAAGAAAGGGAGGAAGACATTCAAGAGAAGTCACACTCAACTGAAGTAGAGAAGTACATGAAGGAAAAGCTCATGGAACCACCAATGCAAGAGGCTCTTGATAAAGAAATCACTCCAACAATCACACAGCAACCAAAACTTGGATTCAAGGAAGTGAAGGCAATTAACAAAAGCACCAAGAAGATGATTGTGACCAAGATATCAAGGACAACATTCAAGAAAAGGTCAACTGCAAACAATCCTCCCCCTGATCAAGCAAGCAAGCTCAACCAAGCCAATTTCAAAAGAAAGCTTGCTGAGAGGAAACCAAGAAAGGGGACAATAGCTGAAACTTCTCATCTCTTGGAGTCATTCCTCTTAACAAACTGGAAAAAGAGAAAGAAAGTGAATAATAGGTAAACAGTAGGTAACATTCCTTCTCCTTGCTTTGTTTAATTTTCAATAAATTGACATATGGTTGCATTCTAAGTTTGGTGTTGCTATGCAACAAAACTTGGTTCCAATGTTTATTAGATACTTGCATCAATTCCAAGTGAAAGTGTCACACTAAGTTTGGTGTGCCACTTATCTTTTATGCCATGTATCATGCACACCAACTTATGTTTGCAATCGCAATGTCTCTGTCTCTTGTGCCTTGATTTTTATCTTAAATTTTGCTTGCTTGCAACACATGTACTGCTAACATTTCATTGTGCAAGACATTCATGATCCATCTTAGCCCCATAGCCATTGTTCTAATTGTTGCTTGAGGATGAGCAAGCATTCTGAGTTTGGCAAGGGAAAGAGGAAGAATAGAGGAAAAAGGACAACAATAATGAAGATGAACTACAAGGTTGTAGAGCTCCTTTTCTTCTCATTTGTTTCCAGCACTTAAATTTCATGATTGTCTTTATCTTCTCTGTTTACATGTGTATATGAATAAAGCATAGCTTGAATCTTGATTTGTAACATGTTGCTGTGGCATTATAATTACCAACTTGAATTTTGTGAGTTCAAAAGCAGTAAAGCATCATGATCATAAACAAACAAGGAATTAAAGAAGAATTTAGCATGTGCATAAAAGTATTGGAAAGCTAGTATGTTTGATTGTTGCTTAATTGCATTAGATTTTATTTAATTGAAGTTTTCATCTAGTGCATTTTTGTGAAATCTTTTGAAATCATGAAAACCTTGAAGAAGCAAATACAAAATAAGGCAAGAAAAGAAAAAGGGAAAGAATGAGAACGCTGAAGGCTCTGAGTACCAATGGCAATTTATTTGCTAAGTGCTTGTGGTGTTTATGTATCAGGCCAAATGCTTGAAAACAAAACACTTAGAAGTCAAGGCGAGGCTCAAGTGCAAAAGCACTCCCTCAAAGCTCAAGGTTCTGAGCATCAATGATTAGAGAGTCAAGAAAAGAAACAAATGAGCTTAATGAAGTCCTCTAATTCAATGCTTGTGGTGCTTATGTATCAAGTGGTAATACTTGAAAACAAAGCATTTAGAATCGTAGCTTTGTTATCAACTCATGGGGCAAAGCACCCAAAAGGAGAAGCAAAATAAAAAAAAAATTTCAAAAGCTTGTTTCAAGGAAGAATTATAAGAAAAAGATTTCATAAATTGAGTTAGATGGAAGCATCAATTATTTACACCTCTTCTGTAATTGTAGCATGCATTAAAAACTAGCTTACCATGAAAATTGAGTTGCTATTCTTCTTACCTTGGATTGTCAATCTCTATTGCATGATTCTTTTCTTGCTTGAGGACAAGCAAGGTTTAAGTTTGGTGTTGTGATGACATGTCATCATATCATGTTTTTCTATGCTTTTTTTTTTGTTTTTTTAAGGTTTTATGCACTTTCTTGAGTTACAAGTAAGCCAATTGGGTAGAAATTCATGATTCCTTAGATTCAATCAACCATGGATGAATTGATGCATTTTCATGAGATTTTGTGCTATAATTGTCATATATTATGGAAGAGAAACAATCTCATGATTTGAAGCATAGCTTTGATGTTTTTGATTGGTTGATGATAGATGAAACAAAGCTTGGAAGGAGGTTGGAAGAAGATGAAGAATGCCCTGGAGAAGAACCAACGTTTGAGCCAACGTTTGACCTCAAACGTTGAGGCAAACGTTGGCTGAAGAAGAAGCTCTTGGAAGGTAACGTTTGCGCCAACGTTTGACCTCAAACGTTGAGGCAAACGTTGGTGCCTAAAAGAAGAAAGATTGAGCTTCTGGGCAGCGACGTTTGAGCCAACGTTTGACCTCAAACTTGAGGTCAAACGTTGGCGCCTCACAGCCTGAAGGGGTATACTTCCAACAAGAATAACTTGAGCTACAGAACTCCAAATGAGGTGATTCAAAAAGCAATGGAAAGTAGGAATCAAGAGCTTTCCAAGCATATATGGCACTGCATGGTGGACACTAAAATTGAGGGAGAAAACTGCCCTGAAAATGCATAAACGAACATGGTGTCAACCTGCAGTAAGGCCAGCTGACCTCTGCACCTTCGACGGAGTATAACTCGAGCTGTGGAGCTCCAAATGATGCGCTTCCAACGGCATTGGAAAGTAGACATTCAGGGCTTTCCAATAATATATAATAGTATGGGGTGGACAATACTTTTGAGCCTCCAGAATCTGGCGTTTTCGACCACGTTTGAGGCAAACGTCGCCTCAAACGTTGCACACCAAAGCCAGCGACCCTGTCCCCTTCAAAGGAGCATAACTTGAGTTGTAGATGTCCAATTGATGTGCTTCTAGTTGCGTTGGAAAGCTGACATTCAGAGCTTTCCAACCATATATAATAGTTTATAGTGGGCATGAAATTGACAACATTGACAAGAGGACAAAGAAGCGTTCCAAAACTTGAACCCCACGCTTGCACCAACGTTTGACCTCAAACGTGAAGTCAAACGCTAATGACAGCAAAATGGCTGGTTCTGCATAATTTACACGAAGACGTTTGAGTCAAAGTTTGCCTCAAATGTTGACTCAAATGTGAATGCTCCAAAGTCCAAATTGCAAGCGGATTTCTTCTCAAAACCAAGGCCATCCGGATCCATCTTCAACCCAATTTCACTCCAAAGCAAGCAAAGCCCAATTGACATCACTCAAAGGCACAAGAAACAATTTGATTAGGAATTTCATTTTCTTTGTAATTTGCTTTCAATTTCATTTTTCATTTTGTAAAAGCCTATATAAAGGCATTAGTTTCATTCCATTAGAGAGGCTGGCTCCATTAGGGAGTAGTAGTAGTAAATAGCTCTCTCTTTTAGTTTTCATTTCTGTTTTAAATCTTAGGTGGAGATTGGAAGGAATTTTGTTTTCATTCTCACCTTGAGAATTCTCTCTGTTTGCCTGTCTACAAAATTTCAGTGAATTGTGATTTGAATCAAAGCTCTCTTTACTGCTTTCATCTTTATTTCTTCTTCAATCTGTTTGCTGTTGGATCAAGGAAGGGATTGAGATCTAGACTTGTTTTCTAGTCTCATTGAGCTCCTGAGATCTTCAACCTCTCATTTATATTTTGCAATTGAGCCAAGCTACTCTCTGTTTTGATTTTTTCAAGTGAGTTTCCTAATCTGTTTGAGTTTGCTGCATCATTTACTTCTCTGTTTGATTGCTATTTACATTTCCTTGTTTGATTTCTTGAATCCCAACTCCCAAAATCCTTTTACTCTTCCTGCAATTTAAATTTCTAGTTGCTTGATCTATTGCTTTCTTTAATTTCCAACACCCACTCCCCTTTACATTTACTGCAATTTACATTTCTTGTCATTTAAGTTCCTGCAATTTATATTGCTTGCTCTTTAAGTTTCTGCCCATTTACATTCTGCAATTTTAATTTCCCTGTAATTTTACATTCTGCAGCATCAATTTCACCAAATCACTCAATGTTAGCTTGACTAAACTAATCACCCACTAAAGTTGCTTGATCCATCAATCCCTGTGGGATCGACCTCACTCCCGTGAGTTTTATTACTTGATGCGACCCGGTGCACTTGCCGGTGAGTTTTGTGTCGAATCATTTTCCACACATCAACATTATATTTTCAAATTTTGAAACAGAAAAGATTATTTTTCTACCAAGAAGTAGAAAAATAAAGAATTTCAAAAATATCCAATAATAAAAAAAATTAAGAAGTTTAAATTTTTTAAATTAATTTATTTGATATCTGTGAAAAAATAGCATTATCCGATGAATAAAAAAATAAAAAAATATTATTGAAAAAAATTTATGATTTCAAAAGACAAAATCTATCATTTTTTTGAATTTTAAATTAAAAAATCTAATTTTTTAATTAAAATAGAAAAATAAAATAAAGTCCAATAATATTACGTAGATAAAAAAAACATTTAAACTTTTTATTTTTAAATTTTGAAACTAAAAATATTATTCTTTTACCAAGAAGTAGAAAAATAAAGAATTTCAACAATACCCAATAATAAAAAAAGTTTAAAAAGTTTAAATTTTTAAAATTAGTTTATTCTATATTTGTGAAAAAAATAACGTTATTCGGCGAATAAAAAAATATATTTTGAAAAAAATTTTGGATTTCAAAAGACAAAATTTATCAATTTTTTAATTTTTAAATTTAAAAATTTAATTTTTTATTTAAAATAGAAAAACAAAATAAAGTCTAGCAATATTAGAAACAAAAAGAAAAAGATGAAAACTTTATATTTTCAAATTTTGAAACAGAAAAGATTATTTTTTTACCAAGAAGAAGAAAAATAAAGAATTTCAAATATATCCAATAATAAAAAAATTTAAGAAGTTTAAATTATTTAATTAATTTATTCGATATCTGTGAAAAAATAGCATTATCCGATGAATAAAAAAATAAAAAAATATTCTTGAAAAAAATTTAGGATTTCAAAAGACAAAATTTATCATTTTTTGAATTTTTAAATTAAAAAATCAAATTTTTTATTTAAAATATAAAATATAATAAAGTCCAATAATATTAATAGACAAAAAAATATTTAAACTTTTTTTTTTAAATTTTGAAACTAAAAATATTATTCTTTTACCAAGAAGTAGAAAAATACAGAATTTCAACAATACCCAATAATAAAAAAATTTAAAAAGTTTAAATTTTTAAAGTTAGTTTATTCTATATTTGTGAAAAAAATAGAGTTATTCGGTGAAAAAAAAATATATTTTTGAAAAAAATTTTGGATTTCAAAAGACATAATTTATCAATTTTTTTAATTTTTAAATTTAAAAATTAATTTTTTATTTAAAATAGAAAAACAAAATAAAGTCCAGCAATATTAGAAAAACAAAAAGAAAAAGATGAAAACTTTATATTTTCAAATTTTGAAACAGAAAAGATTATTTTTTTACCAAGAAGAAGAAAAATAAAGAATTTCAAATATATCCAATAATAAAAAAATTTAAGAAGTTTAAATTATTTAAATTAATTTATTCGATATCTGTGAAAAAATAGCATTATCCGATGAATAAAAAAATAAAAAAATATTCTTGAAAAAAATTTAGGATTTCAAAAGACAAAATTTATCATTTTTTGAATTTTTAAATTAAAAAATCAAATTTTTTATTTAAAATATAAAATATAATAAAGTCCAATAATATTAGGTAGACAAAAAAATATTTAAATTTTTTTTTAAATTTTGAAACTAAAAATATTATTCTTTTACCAAGAAGTAGAAAAATAAAGAATTTCAACAATACCCAATAATAAAAAAATTTAAAAAGTTTAAATTTTTAAATTAGTTTATTCTATATTTGTGAAAAAAATAGAGTTATTCGGTGAATAAAAAATATATTTTTGAAAAAAAATTGGATTTCAAAAGACATAATTTATCAATTTTTTTAATTTTTAAATTAAAAATTTAATTTTTTTTAAAATAGAAAAATAAAATAAAGTCTAGCAATATTAGGAAACAAAAAGAAAAAGATGAAAACTTTATATTTTCAAATTTTGAAACAGAAAAGATTATTTTTTTACCAAGAAGTAGAAAAATAAAGAATTTCAAAAATATCCAATAATAAAAAAATTTAAGAAGTTTAAATTTTTAAATTAATTTATTCGATATCTGTGAAAAAATAGCATTATCCGATGAATAAAAAAATAAAAAAATATTCTTGAAAAAATTTAGGATTTCAAAAGACAAAATTTATCATTTTTTAATTTTAAATTAAAAAATCTAATTTTTTATTTAAAATAGAAAAATAAATAAAGTCCAATAATATTAGGTAGACAAAAAAAACATTTAAACTTTTATTTTTAAATTTTGAAACTAAAAATATTATTCTTTTACCAAGAAGTAGAAAAATAAAGAATTTCAACAATACCAATAATAAAAAAATTAAAAAGTTTAAATTTTTAAAATTAGTTTATTCTATATTTGTGAAAAAAATAGCGTTATTCGGCGAATAAAAAAATATATTTTGAAAAAAAATTTTGGATTTCAAAAGAAAAATTTATCAATTTTTTAATTTTTAAATTTAAAAATTTAATTTTTTATTTAAAATAGAAAAATAAAATAAAGTCCAGCAATATTAGGAAGACAAAAAGAAAAAGATGAAAACTTTATATTTTCAAATTTTGAAACAGAAAAGATTATTTTTTTACCAAGAAGTAGAAAAATAAAGAATTTCAAAAATATCCAATAATAAAAAAATTTAAGAAGTTTAAATTTTTAAATTAATTTATTCGATATCTGTGAAAAAATAGCATTATCCGATGAATAAAAAAATAAAAAAATATTCTTGAAAAAAATTTAGGATTTCAAAAGACAAAATTTATCATTTTTTGAATTTTAAATTAAAAAATCTAATTTTTTATTTAAAATATAAAAATAAAATAAAGTCCAATAATATTAGGTAGACAAAAAAAACATTTAAACTTTTATTTTAAATTTTGAAACTAAAAATATTATTCTTTTACCAAGAAGTAGAAAAATAAAGAATTTCAACAATACCAATAATAAAAAATTAAAAAGTTTAAATTTTTAAAATTAGTTTATTCTATATTTGTGAAAAAAATAGCGTTATTCGGCGAATAAAAAAATATATTTTGAAAAAAAATTTTGGATTTCAAAAGACAAAATTTATCAATTTTTTAATTTTTAAATTTAAAAATTTAATTTTTTATTTAAAATAGAAAAACAAAATAAAGTCCAGCAATATTAGGAAGACAAAAAGAAAAAGATGAAAACTTTATATTTTCAAATTTTGAAACAGAAAAGATTATTTTTTTACCAAGAAGTAGAAAAATAAAGAATTTCAAAAATATCCAATAATAAAAAAATTTAAGAAGTTTAAATTATTTAAATTAATTTATTCGATATCTGTGAAAAAATAGCATTATCCGATGAATAAAAAATAAAAAAATATTCTTGAAAAAAATTTAGGATTTCAAAAGACAAAATTTATCATTTTTTTGAATTTTTAAATTAAAAATCAAATTTTTTATTTAAAATATAAAAATATAATAAAGTCCAATAATATTAGGTAGACAAAAAAAATATTTAAACTTTTTTTTTAATTTTGAAACTAAAAATATTATTCTTTTACCAAGAAGTAGAAAAATAAAGAATTTCAACAATACCCAATAATAAAAAATTTAAAAAGTTTAAATTTTTAAAATTAGTTTATTCTATATTTGTGAAAAAAATAGCGTTATTCGGCGAATAAAAAAATATATTTTGAAAAAAAATTTTGGATTTCAAAAGACAAAATTTATCAATTTTTTAATTTTTAAATTTAAAAATTTAATTTTTTATTTAAAATAGAAAAACAAAATAAAGTCCAGCAATATTAGGAAGACAAAAAAAAAGATGAAAACTTATATTTTCAAATTTTGAAACAGAAAAGATTATTTTTTTACCAAGAAGTAGAAAAATAAAGAATTTCAAAAATATCCAATAATAAAAAAATTTAAGAAGTTTAAATTTTTAAATTAATTTATTCGATATCTGTGAAAAAATAGCATTATCCGATGAATAAAAAAATAAAAAAATATTCTTGAAAAAAATTTAGATTTCAAAAGACAAAATTTATCATTTTTTTGAATTTTAAATTAAAAAATCAATTTTTTATTTAAAATATAAAAATAAAATAAAGTCCAATAATATTAGGTAGACAAAAAAAACATTTAAACTTTTATTTTTAAATTTTGAAACTAAAAATATTATTCTTTTACCAAGAAGTAGAAAAATAAAGAATTTCAACAATACCCAATAATAAAAAAATTTAAAAAGTTTAAATTTTTAAAATTAGTTTATTCTATATTTGTGAAAAAAATAGCGTTATTCGGCGAATAAAAAAATATATTTTGAAAAAAAATTTTGGATTTCAAAAGACAAAATTTATCAATTTTTTAATTTTTAAATTTAAAAATTTAATTTTTTATTTAAAATAGAAAAACAAAATAAAGTCCAGCAATATTAGGAAGACAAAAAGAAAAAGATGAAAACTTTATATTTTCAAATTTTGAAACAGAAAAGATTATTTTTTTACCAAGAAGTAGAAAAATAAAGAATTTCAAAAATATCCAATAATAAAAAAATTTAAGAAGTTTAAATTTTTAAATTAATTTATTCGATATCTGTGAAAAAATAGCATTATCCGATGAATAAAAAAATAAAAAATATTCTTGAAAAAAATTTAGGATTTCAAAAGACAAAATTTATCATTTTTTGAATTTTAAATTAAAAAATCAAATTTTTTATTTAAAATAAAAAATAAATAAAGTCCAATAATATTAGGTAGACAAAAAAAACATTTAAACTTTTATTTTAAATTTTGAAACTAAAAATATTATTCTTTTACCAAGAAGTAGAAAAATAAAGAATTTCAACAATACCCAATAATAAAAAATTAAAAAGTTTAAATTTTTAAAATTAGTTTATTCTATATTTGTGAAAAAAATAGCGTTATTCGGCGAATAAAAAAATATATTTTGAAAAAAAATTTTGGATTTCAAAAGACAAAATTTATCAATTTTTTAATTTTTAAATTTAAAAATTTAATTTTTTATTTAAAATAGAAAAACAAAATAAAGTCCAGCAATATTAGGAAGACAAAAAGAAAAAGATGAAAACTTTATATTTTCAAATTTTGAAACAGAAAAGATTATTTTTTTACCAAGAAGTAGAAAAATAAAGAATTTCAAAAATATCCAATAATAAAAAAATTTAAGAAGTTTAAATTATTTAAATTAATTTATTCGATATCTGTGAAAAAATAGCATTATCCGATGAATAAAAAATAAAAAAATATTCTTGAAAAAAATTTAGGATTTCAAAAGACAAAATTTATCATTTTTTTGAATTTTTAAATTAAAAAATCAAATTTTTTATTTAAAATATAAAAATATAATAAAGTCCAATAATATTAGGTAGACAAAAAAAAATTTAAACTTTTTTTTTAAATTTTGAAACTAAAAATATTATTCTTTTACCAAGAAGTAGAAAAATAAAGAATTTCAACAATACCCAATAATAAAAAATTTAAAAAGTTTAAATTTTTAAAATTAGTTTATTCTATATTTGTGAAAAAAATAGCGTTATTCGGCGAATAAAAAAATATATTTTGAAAAAAAATTTTGGATTTCAAAAGACAAAATTTATCAATTTTTTAATTTTTAAATTTAAAAATTTAATTTTTTATTTAAAATAGAAAAACAAAATAAAGTCCAGCAATATTAGGAAGACAAAAGAAAAAGATGAAAACTTTATATTTTCAAATTTTGAAACAGAAAAGATTATTTTTTTACCAAGAAGTAGAAAAATAAAGAATTTCAAAAATATCCAATAATAAAAAAATTAAGAAGTTTAAATTTTTAAATTAATTTATTCGATATCTGTGAAAAAATAGCATTATCCGATGAATAAAAAAATAAAAAAATATTCTTGAAAAAAATTTAGGATTTCAAAAGACAAAATTTATCATTTTTTTGAATTTTAAATTAAAAAATCAATTTTTTATTTAAAATATAAAAATAAAATAAAGTCCAATAATATTAGGTAGACAAAAAAAACATTTAAACTTTTTATTTTTAAATTTTGAAACTAAAAATATTATTCTTTTACCAAGAAGTAGAAAAATAAAGAATTTCAACAATACCCAATAATAAAAAAATTTAAAAAGTTTAAATTTTTAAAATTAGTTTATTCTATATTTGTGAAAAAAATAGCGTTATTCGGTGAATAAAAAAATATATTTTGAAAAAAAATTTGGATTTCAAAAGACAAAATTTATCAATTTTTTAATTTTTAAATTTAAAAATTTAATTTTTTATTTAAAATAGAAAAACAAAATAAAGTCCAGCAATATTAGGAAGACAAAAAGAAAAAGATGAAAACTTTATATTTTCAAATTTTGAAACAGAAAAGATTATTTTTTTACCAAGAAGTAGAAAAATAAAGAATTTCAAAAATATCCAATAATAAAAAAATTTAAGAAGTTTAAATTATTTAAATTAATTTATTCGATATCTGTGAAAAAATAGCATTATCCGATGAATAAAAAATAAAAAAATATTCTTGAAAAAAATTTAGGATTTCAAAAGACAAAATTTATCATTTTTTTGAATTTTTAAATTAAAAATCAAATTTTTTATTTAAAATATAAAAATATAATAAAGTCCAATAATATTAGGTAGACAAAAAAAAATTTAAACTTTTTTTTTAAATTTTGAAACTAAAAATATTATTCTTTTACCAAGAAGTAGAAAAATAAAGAATTTCAACAATACCCAATAATAAAAAATTTAAAAAGTTTAAATTTTTAAAATTAGTTTATTCTATATTTGTGAAAAAAATAGCGTTATTCGGCGAATAAAAAAATATATTTTGAAAAAAATTTTGGATTTCAAAAGACAAATTTATCAATTTTTTAATTTTTAAATTTAAAAATTTAATTTTTTATTTAAAATAGAAAAACAAAATAAAGTCCAGCAATATTAGGAAGACAAAAAGAAAAAGATGAAAACTTTATATTTTCAAATTTTGAAACAGAAAAGATTATTTTTTTACCAAGAAGTAGAAAAATAAAGAATTTCAAAAATATCCAATAATAAAAAAATTTAAGAAGTTTAAATTTTTAAATTAATTTATTCGATATCTGTGAAAAAATAGCATTATCCGATGAATAAAAAATAAAAAAATATTCTTGAAAAAAATTTAGGATTTCAAAAGACAAAATTTATCATTTTTTGAATTTTAAATTAAAAAATCAAATTTTTTATTTAAAATAAAAAATAAAATAAAGTCCAATAATATTAGGTAGACAAAAAAAACATTTAAACTTTTTATTTTTAATTTTGAAACTAAAAATATTATTCTTTTACCAAGAAGTAGAAAAATAAAGAATTTCAACAATACCCAATAATAAAAAAATTTAAAAAGTTTAAATTTTTAAAATTAGTTTATTCTATATTTGTGAAAAAAATAGCGTTATTCGGTGAATAAAAAAATATATTTTGAAAAAAAATTTGGATTTCAAAAGACAAAATTTATCAATTTTTTAATTTTTAAATTTAAAAATTTAATTTTTTATTTAAAATAGAAAAACAAAATAAAGTCCAGCAATATTAGGAAGACAAAAAGAAAAAGATGAAAACTTTATATTTTCAAATTTTGAAACAGAAAAGATTATTTTTTTACCAAGAAGTAGAAAAATAAAGAATTTCAAAAATATCCAATAATAAAAAAATTTAAGAAGTTTAAATTATTTAAATTAATTTATTCGATATCTGTGAAAAAATAGCATTATCCGATGAATAAAAAATAAAAAAATATTCTTAAAAAAATTTAGGATTTCAAAAGACAAAATTTATCATTTTTTTGAATTTTTAAATTAAAAATCAAATTTTTTATTTAAAATATAAAAATATAATAAAGTCCAATAATATTAGGTAGACAAAAAAAAATTTAAACTTTTTTTTTAAATTTTGAAACTAAAAATATTATTCTTTTACCAAGAAGTAGAAAAATAAAGAATTTCAACAATACCCAATAATAAAAAATTTAAAAAGTTTAAATTTTTAAAATTAGTTTATTCTATATTTGTGAAAAAAATAGCGTTATTCGGCGAATAAAAAAATATATTTTGAAAAAAATTTTGGATTTCAAAAGACAAAATTTATCAATTTTTTAATTTTTAAATTTAAAAATTTAATTTTTTATTTAAAATAGAAAAAAAAATAAAGTCCAGCAATATTAGGAAGACAAAAGAAAAAGATGAAAACTTTATATTTTCAAATTTTGAAACAGAAAAGATTATTTTTTTACCAAGAAGTAGAAAAATAAAGAATTTCAAAAATATCCAATAATAAAAAAATTTAAGAAGTTTAAATTTTTTAAATTAATTTATTCGATATCTGTGAAAAAATAGCATTATCCGATGAATAAAAAAATAAAAAAATATTCTTGAAAAAAATTTAGGATTTCAAAAGACAAAATTTATCATTTTTTTGAATTTTAAATTAAAAAATCAAATTTTTTATTTAAAATATAAAAATAAAATAAAGTCCAATAATATTAGGTAGACAAAAAAAACATTTAAACTTTTTATTTTTAAATTTTGAAACTAAAAATATTATTCTTTTACCAAGAAGTAGAAAAATAAAGAATTTCAACAATACCCAATAATAAAAAATTTAAAAAGTTTAAATTTTTAAAATTAGTTTATTCTATATTTGTGAAAAAAATAGCGTTATTCGGCGAATAAAAAAATATATTTTGAAAAAAAATTTTGGATTTCAAAAGACAAATTTATCAATTTTTTAATTTTTAAATTTAAAAATTTAATTTTTTATTTAAAATAGAAAAACAAAATAAAGTCCAGCAATATTAGGAAGACAAAAGAAAAAGATGAAAACTTTATATTTTCAAATTTTGAAACAGAAAAGATTATTTTTTTACCAAGAAGTAGAAAAATAAAGAATTTCAAAAATATCCAATAATAAAAAAATTAAGAAGTTTAAATTATTTAAATTAATTTATTCGATATCTGTGAAAAAATAGCATTATCCGATGAATAAAAAAATAAAAAATATTCTTGAAAAAATTTAGGATTTCAAAAGACAAAATTTATCATTTTTTTGAATTTTAAATTAAAAAATCAAATTTTTTATTTAAAATATAAAAATAAATA
Source organism: Arachis hypogaea (assembly GCF_003086295.3). Classification (NCBI taxonomy): domain Eukaryota; kingdom Viridiplantae; phylum Streptophyta; class Magnoliopsida; order Fabales; family Fabaceae; genus Arachis; species Arachis hypogaea. The sequence continues at coordinate 56,871,914 of NC_092045.1, forward strand.
AAGTCCAATAATATTAGGTAGACAAAAAAAACATTTAAACTTTTTATTTTTAAATTTTGAAACTAAAAATATTATTCTTTTACCAAGAAGTAGAAAAATAAAGAATTTCAACAATACCCAATAATAAAAAAATTTAAAAAGTTTAAATTTTTAAAATTAGTTTATTCTATATTTGTGAAAAAAATAGCGTTATTCGGTGAATAAAAAAATATATTTTGAAAAAAATTTTGGATTTCAAAAGACAAAATTTATCAATTTTTTAATTTTTAAATTTAAAAATTTAATTTTTTATTTAAAATAGAAAAACAAAATAAAGTCCAGCAATATTAGGAAGACAAAAAGAAAAAGATGAAAACTTTATATTTTCAAATTTTGAAACAGAAAAGATTATTTTTTTACCAAGAAGTAGAAAAATAAAGAATTTCAAAAATATCCAATAATAAAAAAATTTAAGAAGTTTAAATTATTTAAATTAATTTATTCGATATCTGTGAAAAAATAGCATTATCCGATGAATAAAAAATAAAAAATATTCTTGAAAAAAATTTAGGATTTCAAAAGACAAAATTTATCATTTTTTTGAATTTTTAAATTAAAAATCAAATTTTTTATTTAAAATATAAAAATATAATAAAGTCCAATAATATTAGGTAGACAAAAAAAAATTTAAACTTTTTTTTTAAATTTTGAAACTAAAAATATTATTCTTTTACCAAGAAGTAGAAAAATAAAGAATTTCAACAATACCCAATAATAAAAAATTTAAAAAGTTTAAATTTTTAAAATTAGTTTATTCTATATTTGTGAAAAAAATAGCGTTATTCGGCGAATAAAAAAATATATTTTGAAAAAAAATTTGGATTTCAAAAGCAAATTTATCAATTTTTTAATTTTTAAATTTAAAAATTTAATTTTTTATTTAAAATAGAAAAAAAAATAAAGTCCAGCAATATTAGGAAGACAAAAAGAAAAGATGAAAACTTTATATTTTCAAATTTTGAAACAGAAAAGATTATTTTTTTACCAAGAAGTAGAAAAATAAAGAATTTCAAAAATATCCAATAATAAAAAAATTTAAGAAGTTTAAATTTTTAAATTAATTTATTCGATATCTGTGAAAAAATAGCATTATCCGATGAATAAAAAAATAAAAAAATATTCTTGAAAAAAATTTAGGATTTCAAAAGACAAAATTTATCATTTTTTTGAATTTTAAATTAAAAAATCAAATTTTTTATTTAAAATATAAAAATAAAATAAAGTCCAATAATATTAGGTAGACAAAAAAAAATTTAAACTTTTTATTTTTAAATTTTGAAACTAAAAATATTATTCTTTTACCAAGAAGTAGAAAAATAAAGAATTTCAACAATACCCAATAATAAAAAAATTTAAAAAGTTTAAATTTTTAAAATTAGTTTATTCTATATTTGTGAAAAAAATAGCGTTATTCGGCGAATAAAAAAATATATTTTGAAAAAAATTTTGGATTTCAAAAGACAAATTTATCAATTTTTTAATTTTAAATTTAAAAATTTAATTTTTTATTTAAAATAGAAAAAAAAATAAAGTCCAGCAATATTAGGAAGACAAAAAGAAAAAGATGAAAACTTTATATTTTCAAATTTTGAAACAGAAAAGATTATTTTTTTACCAAGAAGTAGAAAAATAAAGAATTTCAAAAATATCCAATAATAAAAAAATTTAAGAAGTTTAAATTATTTAAATTAATTTATTCGATATCTGTGAAAAAATAGCATTATCCGATGAATAAAAAAATAAAAAAATATTCTTGAAAAAAATTTAGGATTTCAAAAGACAAAATTTATCATTTTTTGAATTTTTAAATTAAAAAATCAAATTTTTTATTTAAAATATAAAATATAATAAAGTCCAATAATATTAGGTAGACAAAAAAATATTTAAACTTTTTTTTTAATTTTGAAACTAAAAATATTATTCTTTTACCAAGAAGTAGAAAAATAAAGAATTTCAACAATACCCAATAATAAAAAAATTTAAAAAGTTTAAATTTTTAAATTAGTTTATTCTATATTTGTGAAAAAAATAGCGTTATTCGGTGAATAAAAAATATATTTTGAAAAAAAATTTGGATTTCAAAAGACATAATTTATCAATTTTTTAATTTTTAAATTTAAAAATTTAATTTTTATTTAAAATAGAAAAAAAAATAAAGTCCAGCAATATTAGGAAGACAAAAAGAAAAAGATGAAAACTTTATATTTTCAAATTTTGAAACAGAAAAGATTATTTTTTTACCAAGAAGTAGAAAAATAAAGAATTTCAAAAATATCCAATAATAAAAAAATTTAAGAAGTTTAAATTTTTAAATTAATTTATTCGATATCTGTGAAAAAATAGCATTATCCGATGAATAAAAAAATAAAAAAATATTCTTGAAAAAATTTAGGATTTCAAAAGACAAAATTTATCATTTTTTTGAATTTTTAAATTAAAAAATCAAATTTTTTATTTAAAATATAAAAATATAATAAAGTCCAATAATATTAGGTAGACAAAAAAAATTTAAACTTTTTTTTTAAATTTTGAAACTAAAAATATTATTCTTTTACCAAGAAGTAGAAAAATAAAGAATTTCAACAATACCCAATAATAAAAAAATTTAAAAAGTTTAAATTTTTAAATTAGTTTATTCTATATTTGTGAAAAAAATAGGTTATTCGGTGAATAAAAAAATATATTTTGAAAAAAATTTTGGATTTCAAAAGACAAATTTATCAATTTTTTAATTTTAAATTTAAAAATTTAATTTTTTTTTAAAATAGAAAAAAAAATAAAGTCCAGCAATATTAGGAAGACAAAAAGAAAAAGATGAAAACTTTATATTTTCAAATTTTGAAACAGAAAAGATTATTTTTTTACCAAGAAGTAGAAAAATAAAGAATTTCAAAAATATCCAATAATAAAAAAATTTAAGAAGTTTAAATTTTTAAATTAATTTATTCGATATCTGTGAAAAAATAGCATTATCGATGAATAAAAAAATAAAAAATATTCTTGAAAAAATTTAGATTTCAAAAGACAAAATTTATCATTTTTTGAATTTTAAATTAAAAAATCAATTTTTTATTAAAATAAAAAATAAATAAAGTCCAATAATATTAGGTAGACAAAAAAAACATTTAAACTTTTTATTTTTAATTTTGAAACTAAAAATATTATTCTTTTACCAAGAAGTAGAAAAATAAAGAATTTCAACAATACCCAATAATAAAAAAATTTAAAAGTTTAAATTTTTAAATTAGTTTATTCTATATTTGTGAAAAAAATAGCGTTATTCGGCGAATAAAAAAATATATTTTGAAAAAAAATTTGGATTTCAAAAGACAAAATTATCAATTTTTTTTTTAAATTTAAAAATTTAATTTTTTATTTAAAATAGAAAAAAAAATAAAGTCCAGCAATATTAGGAAGACAAAAAGAAAAGATGAAAACTTTATATTTCAAATTTTGAAACAGAAAAGATTATTTTTTACCAAGAAGTAGAAAAATAAAGAATTTCAAAATATCCAATAATAAAAAATTTAAGAAGTTTAAATTTTTAAATTAATTTATTCGATATCTGGAAAAATAGCATATCGATGAATAAAAAAAAAAAAAATTTTGAAAAAAATTTAGATTTCAAAAGACAAAATTTATCATTTTTTGAATTTTTAAATTAAAAATAAATTTTTTATTAAAATAGAAAAAAAATAAAGTCCAGCAATATTAGGAAACAAAAAGAAAAAGATGAAAACTTTATATTTTCAAATTTTGAAACAGAAAAGATTATTTTTTTACCAAGAAGTAGAAAAATAAAGAATTTCAAAAATATCCAATAATAAAAAAATTTAAGAAGTTTAAATTTTTAAATTAATTTATTCGATATCTGTGAAAAAATAGCATTATCCGATGAATAAAAAAATAAAAAAATATTCTTGAAAAAAATTTAGATTTCAAAAGACAAAATTTATCATTTTTTGAATTTTTAAATTAAAAAATCAAATTTTTTATTTAAAATATAAAAATATAATAAAGTCCAATAATATTAGGTAGACAAAAAAAAATTTAAACTTTTATTTTTAAATTTTGAAACTAAAAATATTATTCTTTTACCAAGAAGTAGAAAAATAAAGAATTTCAACAATACCCAATAATAAAAAATTTAAAAAGTTTAAATTTTTAAATTAGTTTATTCTATATTTGTGAAAAAATAGGTTATTCGGGAATAAAAAATATATTTTGAAAAAAAATTTGGATTAAAAGCAAAATTATCATTTTTAATTTTAAATTTAAAATTTAATTTTTAATAAAA